>NC_138242.1:9776528-9779028 GCF_964197995.2 Scardinius erythrophthalmus
TGCTTGCACACAATCTCTTGCTGTGTACTAAACAACGCATTTTTACAGTGCTAAGGATTATACCAAATACCTCTAAAGATCTACAGTAACAGTTGAATTAAAAATATCTTAAGCAAATTGTTCAGCAATAGCTGTGATGCAACATTGAACATTTGCTTTAACACATTTGATACATATATAATGTATATGCATATACAAGTTTTTTTTTTTTCTCACAGTAAAAGATGAGGTTGAACAACAACACAAAATGCCTTTCACAACCTATTTTACATAATATGACTAATTTCTATCCAAGGAGGAAAACGTAAACTGGGGCTTATTTTTTATCTACGAAGTGACTATCTATGGGGAACTGACTGGATGCTGAAAAGTTGTATCTATATGACAGAAGAAGCATGAAAGAGGCAAAGCAAGTCATAACATTTTAGTAAACGGTTAAAGAGACTTTTTTGGTCCTGTGGAATCACATGAATCACTGGTCAATCAGGAACATGCACATTAAGAAAGTTAAGTGTCAATTCTGAATTCATGTTTTTTTTACAATCACTTTGGCACTAATATCACTTCGACATCATTTTTCAAAAATCTAGACACAAAACTCACAACCGATGATCAAAGTGCACACAATTTTTCAAAACACTTTCAAAGCATGTTTTCCAATTGCTTGGATACATTTTGTTCACTGAACTAAAATCATCTTTTCAAAATGACACATCATCAAATCATTACCACTTCAAAATGCAGTTCACAATTACAAGACAACTGTCTGTTCATTTCATTACAATGATCTTGCCATCAATTGAAACAACAGCTCAATATGAACAGACTTGTGGCATTACTCTTAATATATCATTTTATGGAAACCAACAGACAATATTCCATTTCTAGATATGGTTTGATAACAAGATCCATTGACACCAATGTCCATGAAACGTGAACTAATAGGACTAAATTATCTATGGATTTATATTTCATTATCATGCTTTTTCAGACACTGCTTCTATGGTCCCATATACCACTTTTCCTTATGTTTCAGATTTGACACCTTTGGTGCTTGATGTCAAATTTGGCACAGTACATTTCGACATGCAAAGAGTATGTGCGTGATATTTGAGTTTGGGAGATGAGGCGAGTTTTCAGTGAATGATGACAAAAAAACTAGACATATGGTCTACTTTTACCAGACATTTATTGGGTTTCCTGGTGTTTAAAGGCCATTTTAGAGCTTTTCCCACAGTCACTATGTGATTTTACAGTGGAAAAGAGCAGCGTGAACATAATGCTAAACATCTCCTTGTGTTTTCCAGCTGAGAAACAAAATCACAGGTTTGGAACGACATAAATTACGACAGGGTTTTCATTTTTGGGTGATCCAACAATTTAAATGTCCTGAATCAAGTTGGCATGTACAGAGATGGCAGCCATGATAGAAGCCATGAGGATACATGACCAGATTGGATCATGACTCTCATATTGATCGCAGTAACAAACACTCAAAAGCGCTGGTGTACCTCTATGCACAAAGTGAGTCTATGGGAAATGAAGTGAGAGGAAGGAATTTCTCAATGCAATCAGCATGTTTTTGAATTAAAAAGCATGTTGTTTAACTCTGCTTGCTCATATGTTAGGTCTTGTGGACTTGTACATGTGAGATCTGAAAATCGTCTAAATATGCCGATGTGTGCATTTTGCAGCGTCTGCGCCGGCGGGTGTCTGCAAGCATAAATAAATGAGTGTGTGTGCTGCAGGCTGTGTTTCCTCTGTGGTGTCCACATGAAAACACCTCACTCTCTCACATAAGGGTTCTGCACATGGAAAAATCAATAGAATGGTGATAGAAATACGCAGCACTCGTTCCCCAGGTAAAAGATTGATCGGAGCTCCGCAGAGGATCTGCCCGAGCTCCAAATAATGGTTAGAGGCCACCGACCTCCAAATCTCAGAAGAAAACACACACACACACATACCAGTCCTTCAATAATTATAGCATCACATGACTGACCAATGCTTTATTTAGACAACACGTACGCATTGGCAAGCAGTTTTGGAAATGCTGTTTTTAAAATTAGATCAGGTTTGAATGTTTTTCTTTTTAATTAATCAGGGCTTTATTTCAAATTTAGAGTTCAGAGGTATGTATTTGACTTCTGAAAAGTCTTGTTTTTTTTAGTCCAATGTAAAAACTATATTTGAACATTTACATCCTCACTGTTATTCAGGCCAATTGGAGACGATATACTGCATTACAGACCTACAGTATGGATGAACTCATGAATATTTTCACATCATTCCCACACATCATGTCATGCTACAGGATGAGAACACAACGATCTCATAAAGGCTAAAGAGATGTTGCCTCCCTTTGCTTTATTATCCAATGGTGTCGCCATTGGACAGTGTTACTTGAAAAAAATTAGTCATTTACACTTTATTCAATCTCATATGATATTGTATTAATCTACTGTCAGTTATGTTCTCATCCAATTTTTCTGGACCATTT
>NC_138242.1:9784028-9872818 GCF_964197995.2 Scardinius erythrophthalmus
TCATATTACAACTTATTATCATAAACAAACACGCTGATTTGTAGCACAGATAGTTTTACCATTTACTGCAGTTTGTTCTTCTAGTAATGTATCTACTGTATAGTGGCTAATGAATCGGAAGTGGATATTCTGTCAAAAGTTGGATTGTAATTGGATTGCATTTAACTCATTTGCAATACAGTAATTACAATTATTGGTTATGTAGACCTTTAAACTAACATTTAAGCAACCTGAAACTGTGCTAGTTAATGAACATGGCAGCCATAGTGTTGGAAACAATAATGGGCAAAAAACGGCAGTATGTAACATTCAAAAATATATTAAATAAATTGACACATACAACAAAGTGGTCTTTTGAAGATTTAGTTTCACAGCGGAGTCCAGTTCAGCACTGCACAAATAAAAACTAAAAACATAGCAACATGTTCTGTTCCTTATTGTGGCTGGTTAGAACAAAATCACATCACAACTGCAAGATATTTTTCAATTCACATAAATAAGTTTGCAATGGAAAAATGACATGCATGCGACATATTTGAATAGCCCCTTCTTCTAGCCCCATTAAACAAGAACAAAAAATTAAATATAATTAGTATGAAGGTTTTTTTTTTTTTTTTTACTATTATTTTTGCAGTTTACCTCATGGCATATGAAACTTAGTCAAACATAAAGAACAGTGATTATAAGCAGACACGAGAGGAGGAACTGGGGTCGTTTGTCAATGATTCTAGCTGCAGGATTATTTTAAAGGTTAAATATTTCAAATTCAAATGCTAATCTGGGTCAATGTGGCTTCAGTCGGCTGTCCTGAGCTCTGACTCATAAATGTGAGCTCAACAGAAGGACTTTAATGGAGGATCTGATACACCATTATCCAAAGAAAGATATGACACATAAAATGTCACAATTCTTACTTCATTGCCTGCACTGCGAGCAAATGATCACCCCAGGTTGAAGAAGTCTCTGGACATGCCTTGGTTCAATAACACACTAATAACACACATAATTAATGGCATATGGGTAACTGGGACTAGATGTCATAAATGCTAAATTTCAGGTTTTGAATCAGAAGTTCAGTTACATAAATTGTTGTTTTCTCTAGCAGTAGTACTAATAAGTCATAGTGAGTAATCATAAAGTATGACCTTTTTTGGAACTCCAATATCATCAAGCAAATACAATAAAACTGCACTGCATCATATATTACAACAAAAGTCTATAAAGCTTTATAAATATTTTAGATTTTAACTGAAAGTTTGAACTAGGGTATTTAAAGGTAGTTCATCCCAAAATGAAAATCCTGTCATTATGTACTTATCCCCAAGTCATTCCAAAACCATATATTGACTTTCGGTTCAGTCGGTCTTCTGAAGATACACAATCACTTTATATAACGAACAGTTTTAATTTAGCCATTTATTCACATATAAACATTGATCAACACACATATAAAGAGCTCATCAAATATGGTAAGTGTAAGCTCAACTGTACTTGCTTGAAACCTCACTGGTTCTTGCGTAAGCTCAAACATGCCTGCGTAACATGCGAGAGCAAACCTCATTGGTACTCACGTGCCAAACTATTACTTTTACCTTTTGTTTACCATATTTGATGTGCTCTATGTGCATTGGTCAATGTTTATGTGTGAGTAAAATACTAAATTAAATCTGTTCTTAATATAAAACAACTGTCTCATAAAAAAAAAAAAAACAGGTTCTTTTAACATCTCTTTATGAACTTTATGAAGAGTTGAAGTTTATGTGGAATAGACTTTCAATAGAGGGACATAAATCACTAAGATTTTTTTCTGAATATTTTCATTTATGTTTCGAAGATTAGCGGAAGTCTCATGGGCCATGACATGAGGGTTATTTAATGATGATAATTATTATTATTCGGTGAACTAACCCTTTAAAAAACTGCAGCAGTAGTTTTATATGTAGTAATTTTATATAATGCATTAATTCATAATTCATCAATTTGTGTATGTCAAATTTTACATTTTTGCTGTTTTATGAATTGTTTCACTGAGAAATTAAATGTTTTGCAGAGAACACAAGCCTATAATACAATTTAGCTTTACAAAATAACTTCAGTTCAGTGTCAATAAACAGCCCCATATACAATGATGCCCTGCTATAATAATGTTACTGTATATAACAGGTTAATTCAGGTATTTTTTTCCTGGGCAAAAAATAAATAAATAAATAAAAAAAGTGCAGTCCAATAGGTTTTCTGCATTCAAAACTTTAAGGTTTGTGTAAAATTCAGAAATTCACTTGAAAATAAAATTACCCTGAAAATATTCACAGGAGTAATGCAGAAGATAGTATCCAGCACCACCGTGTCACTAAAACTATCTGTGTTGTTAGGCAAAAGTCCCTAGCATTAAATCGTTAGCACCTTTCGATACCAGACGATTGTCACACGGCGTCTATTTAAAGAGTCTGCTGCATTCAAGGACAAACAAAAGACACACAGAAACACAAACAGTGCCGCATGCTTCAAAACCTCAAAAGCCACATGACAAAAACAGGCTGGCAAAAGTGAGTGTGTTTAATGCGTGCTGGGTGCTCATCAGCGGTTTTGCCGAGCATTAATAATTTGTGCAGAGGTAATACTCAAGCTGTTGGAGCTGTAGTTGTGCATTTTTAATGGAAGTTTTACAGAAGTGGCGGCAGGCTTCACATATGCTGCAGACGGCATATGGGAACAAGAGATGATGCAGCACAGTTGGCCAGAGTGCCGCTTTCTTAGGCCGCAGACACTTAAACACTAGCCCGAGAGGAAAGACACTCGCTCACGCACATAAACCTACTGCCGTTTTAGCACGAGCACTAATGAATTCACACGCGTTTATGTCCAACGCCATCTTGTTTCCACATATGAGGTGGATGTTGGCCCAATCGGAACTGAAGAAGTTATTGGTGCTGCATTAAAATCGGAGCTATTATCTGCCTAATTTGTAGTTACTCAGGAACGGAAAACATCTGCTTAAGTAATGTTTGCTTTTAAAGGATCTCTAACTTTAATAGAAACATCAGAAGAGGATCATAAAGTTGCCGCAACATTGCAACTGATTAAACTGCACACTTTTCTGTTGCATGCTGACAAAGCTTATCTTCATGGCAACCTAAATCCCCTGTAATTATGGGTTTGTGCACAGAAATATATTCGGATCTAATCAACTTCAATGGTGCAATAAAAATGTGTAAACAAAATTTGTAAAGAAATAATGAGAAGATGACTCCAATCCAGTGGCGAAGCTTCTATAACTTTGTAAAAAAAAAAAAAAAATGAATGATTAAATGCAAGTTTCAGTGGTCAATTGCAGGTGGTTTCCTATAGTTTTTCCTCTCCCAATAGGTGCATATCATCACGCGTGTGAAAATAAAACATTAAACATGATTTGTAAGTTTCTGTTAGTCCCGTCCACAATGTTATCTTTACGATGCAAGGTTGTAAAACTTGCAAAAGTTGAATTTGAAATAGGTATAGCCAATATCAATCAGTTAATACTGTAGCTTAAATCATTTCAAATATCCCAATTGAACTGCTGCAAGAATCCAAGTCTAGCAATGAACCCGGGCGATTCCTTTAACACAAACTGACAGAGAAAATTGATTATGATGAGTTCATCTCCGTTTTTAAACAGACGTTCTGTTGTCTCAGACTAATATAGCAGGAGGACATGTATAGGTACCATTATCTTAATGTTTATAATTCATGTAATGTTTATACTGACATACTTGATAATAGGAAATAGAAAGAGACATTTTATTGTGGCATGCACTGTTAATATATATATATATATATATATATATATATATATATATATATATATATATATATATATATATATATATATATATATATATATATATATATAATTCTGACCTTGATTGCTCCAGTCATATCACTGTTCTAGAAAAAGCGGTTTTATTTAAATTAATTCAGCAGCAGACATTTTTTTTTTTTTTTGGTTGTTAGATTGCTTACTATACACTTAAGAAATTGGGTAAATATTCAAATATTCAGTTTCAATAAAACTTGAGGAAAAAGTACATATCCCCCCCCCCCCAAATAATACTAAAGTGTATCTTGAAGTACTTATACCCCTGCTCATATCCCAGTGTCCAACACCTAAATTAGCAACTACATGCGTAGCTGTAATTGTAAATCTTCAGGTCACTTTGTGTTCAAGAGCTTTGATTACTTCTAGATGATAACGTTATTAAATACATTGAGAACGAGTTAGAGTTAGTGTTGTAGGTTGGCAATGCTGTCTGGGTGCTGGCGTGGCTGTTGCATGTGCCCTGGGGTGGACGGCACTGATGCTATCAGCGTCTTTCGTGTGTCAGCCTGCCCTCCGCCACACCCATCACACACTCCAGATATGGCCTGACACTTCCCTCTGCTGAGCCAGCCACAAACACTATACACAACCCCCTCCTAAAATAATCAAAGTCACTTAGTGCGGAAGTCCACATGAAATCAAAGATTACTTTCTTAATACTCTTATTATGCACACTCTTATTGTGCAAAATCAATCATTTTTAATAATAATAATAATAATAATAATAATAATAATGCATTTATACGCTGGGTTAAAATGCTGGGTTGTTTTAACCCAATTTTGGTTCAAATATGGACAAATCCAAATGTTGGGTTGAAATCACCCAGCATTTTTTAGTGTATATTCTTTATTTTTAAATAAATAAATAAATAAATAAATAAATAAATAAATGCCTCAGTGTGCTGAATCAACTGCTTTTGTGTGGAAACTGTTCATATGATACATTGATGGCCTGAACGCTAACATTTAACATGGATGTATGCAGGAATGAACAAACAAACAAACAAATGAATTAAAACATGCATACAGCAGTAAAATGGGTTTGGAACACAGCTTCCATTAAATTCAGATTCCAAAAACAAAATCAAAGACTTTTTGGGCCTTCAGATGGTTTTTCGTCAAAATCACTATATCTTTGCAAGAGTGAATTTTACAAAGCTGCCATTTACAGAACCTATTGTATATCTAGATATGAGTTTGTATGATTTGCTATTTTTGAATGCTAGTATACAGAATTTGGTCTTACAAACATGGACAAAGTTTAGGAATTTTTGACAGCTTGTCAAGTGTTTTGTTGTTTAGTATCATCACTGATGTGTTTGTGTTTGCAGCTCTCCAGGGCCACCCCTCAGACTGATAAATATGTGGCGTGTTCAGTGGTGCTCTCATCAGTCACAAAACAGCTCAGGACGCCATTAACCGACTGCACTGCCTGCAAGCGACCCGTTGACGCGCATGCAGCATAAATCTGCTGTTTTTGACACGGAAGTTCTAAAATATTAATTTTGTTAGGATGATCCAGGTTGTTCTCGGGGGGGATGGGAGTTAATTCATGTGCTTGCAGTTGTTACCAAGCAGAATCAGTGGTACATTTAATTAGACAGCAATCTGGACGGCAGTCTGCACCCTGCTGTTCCACTGCATTTAATAACGTGTGAAGCCATGGGCGGAGGTTAGCGAATATATCCTGCTATAGATTCCTAGATTAACCAAAGGAAGAAAGAATTAGCACCTAGGCCAGGTGTGAGTGATACATTCATGAACGATATGCATTGGTTGCCTGTGGTGAACGTGACAATACCCCATTCTTTAGCATTCTTTAGCTCAGTTCCAAAACCTAGTGAGCAGCAGAATTTTTAGGCATCATTAGGCACACTTGGACAAGAAGACTTGTTTCACAAGATACACTGTAAAAATGATTTTTCTTGTTGTAAATTAAACATTATTGGTGGACATTTTAAAAGAAAATACTATTTCAGTTATTCTAATTCAAATTTTAAGTTGTAATTGTTTGTAAAATTTTGTAGCAGTTTATAAGTGAAAATTGTCTCCACACCCCCAAAAAAAATTCCAGTGTAGACAGCATCAGTATGCTGCCATTTCGGATTGTTTTGGCTAAAACCTGATCCACAGATGAGGCAGTATCACAACATATTGTAAATCAGTGAGATGCTGGATGGTCTAGAAAAAATATGCACATTTAATACTGAAAAGTGTGCAAAATTCTTCAATCCAATGAAAAATGTAAGGTTCTTTTCTGTTTTGTGTTGTTAGCATAGCAACATGCTAATGTTAGGCTCAATTGTGATCAATTGTGACTGATCAATTCTTGGGTGACCGACACATGAGGAGCACCATTTGTGTGTTGTGCATATTGTCACATGTCAGTGTATGTTTGGACTTTCAGTTTGTGTTTTGATTTGTTCCTGTTTTCCTTTGTTCTTTTCCCGCCACTCCTTCGTTTCCATGGTTACTGTTATTATCAGTTCAGTTGTATCACCTGTTTAGTCAATCTTCGTTATCTGTATCACCTGTGTTCTGTTAATCAATGTCATCTGTGTGACACATATAGAGCATTCAGAGACAGTCACTTATTAAAGGGTAAGTTCACCCAAAAACAAACATTTTGTCATTTACTCACCCTCATGGCCCTTACGATTTTCGTTCATCTTTGGAACACAAATGAAGTTATCTTAAATAAGATATTTTTTCTGACCCTCTGAATTGAGTGGTTTAGTCCAAATTATTTTAAGAGACACAATCACTTTATATCAGAACTATGGAAGCTTGTTTCCGCCACAGAATAAAAAAAATTAAAAGATAATTGCGACTTTTTATCTCACAATTACGAGTTTGCATCTCGCAATTCTGACTTTATTTCTCAGAATTTCGAGATATAAAGTCAGAATTTCGAGATATAAAGTCAGAATTGCGAGATATAAAGTCAGAATTGCGTGAAATAAAGTCGCAATTGCGTGTTATAAAGTCAGAATTGTGAGATATAAAGTCAGAATTGCATGAAATAAAGTCGCAATTGCGTGTTATAAAGTCAGAATTGTTAGATATAAAGTCAGAATTGCGTGAAATAAAGTCGCAATTGCGTGTTATAAAGTCAGAATTCTGACTTTTTTTCTCGCAATTGCGACTTTATATCACGCAATTCTGACTTTATAATACGCAATGTAAACTCGCAATTGTGAGATAAAAAGTCACAATTATCATTTTAATTTTTTTATTTTGTGGCGGAAACAAGCTTCCATACAGAACAGATTTAATATAGGCATTTATTCACATATAAACATTCATCAACTCACACATCAGTTATGGTAAACGGAAGCTCAAGCATCCTTGCTTGACGTGCAAAAACCAATGAGGTTCATTCTCGTGTTACACGGCGCGTTTGAGCTCCCGCAAGAGTTTTGTTCTTGCGCATCAAGCACGTACAGTTGAGCTTCTGTTTTTGTTCATTGATCAATGTTTATATGAGAATATTAGCCTAAATTTAATCTGTTCATCATTTAAAAGGATTGTGTCTCTTCAGAAAATTTGGATTAAACTGCTCAATACATATAAATTAGTTTTACAATCTCTTTATGAACTTTTTGAAGCGGCAAAGTTTTAGTTGCGTAGCTGTCAATGGAGGGACAAAAATAGCTCAGATTTTATTAAAAATATCTTCATTTGTATTTCGAAAATGAACGAAAGTCGGGTTTGGAACAATGAGGGTGAGTAAATTATGACAATTTAAATTTTTGGGTGAACTAACTCTTAAAGTTTACTTTAGAATTCTGCCATAGAAGAGGCCCACCTCTATAATGGCTCCATCAGGTTGTCTCAGGAAGTGTCTATAATGTTGGCGCAGGCCGTTCAAGTGCAGTGTGTAGATGGATAGATGGGTGCTCGTCTCGCATCCTGTAATGGGCATGCCTACAGGCGGTGCCAATCCTACCACAGGCTCCTCCTCCGTCCAGATGTAGTCATACACTGCCACCTAATGAGACACATACACCCCCACACATACGCACATGATTCAAATATATATATACAGTATTGTGGTACCAAGTATTACAGCTAGAGTTACAGATTTTAAAATTGAACACATGCTCTACAGAAAGTGTAGATGAATCAGTAGGGCCCAAAACAACACTGGACCCTATTGACTGTCAATGTATGGCCAATAAAAAATAAAAAAAATAAAAAAATGACAAAATAAATAAATAAATAAATCTCTCTCTCCATGTGGTTTTCATTCATTTACAGACATGGCAAAAAATATTGTCACCTTTTCACTTTTTTTTCTTCCAAATAATCCACTATTTAAAACATGGAATTAAATTGGAACATTGGAATTAAAACATATTTTGAAATCCTCATATGCATGTATTAAGTGAGCAGGTAAAAAAAAATAAAAAAATAAAAAAATTACATTAACTAAATCTTTGGTGATTCCACAAATAAATCCTAAAATGTCCTGTGCAATATTTTTGTCAACTATATATATATATATTTTCACCTGCTCACTTAATACATGCATATGAGGATTTCAAAATATGTTTTAATTCCAAACGTTTTAAATAGTGGATTATTTGGAAGAAAAAAAAAAGTGAAAAGGTGACAATATTTTTTGCCATGTCTGTAAATGAATGAAAACCACATGGAGAGAGAGATTTCTTTATTTATTTTTTTTGTCAGAATATCTAATTGGTGTGTTAGGCCTTTGCAGTTTAAATGTAGACTATCCCGCTGTCATTAATAACAAAAAACTGCTCTTCATTTATTTCAATGTTCTTTATTTTTTACCATTTAACTGCATGAAAACTGCGTTAAAATTACTTTTTAACAATTTAATAACTTCCAATTAAAGTGTGTCGATTGGCATATGCTTTGCTGTGGTATCAAAATTTGGTATATTAATATTTTACTGGACAATGCTAACGCAAAGAAAGCAAAAAATAGACTATGACTTCACATTCATGTAGCTGCACGTGTTTGTGTGTGTGTGTACAGACCAAGGGTGTATCTGAGTACAACTGCATGCTTGCACGAATGCTTACCCTGACGCAATTACCTGCCCTACCTGCGGCCACAGTTCAGTGCTCACTGAGATGAATGCAAACCTGGATAGTTGACAGTAATGGTCTGTAATTTACAGCTGTGCTTGGGAGGTGATGAGCTCTGGCTGAGAGATGCAGGAATGCAGCGTGTCAGGTTTCTGAATGACTCACACAGCCTCTGACCCTGACACGACACTAACCAACAACAGTCGATAATAACCTGCTTCAGCCTAATCCTTAAATGAGGGAAAGGAAAAACAAAGAAACTACTGGCCCGTATCACTCATTAATGCTGGTGTTAAAGGCCATGCTTGGAAAAGCATGCTGCTTGTACTATTTTTGCACAGTATGCAAATTTTCTTTATGTTTGGAATACTTCGAAGACCTACTACACAACTACAGAGTGCTCAAGTTGACCTTGCATTTCCAGTAACATGAATGAAACTGGAAAAGATATCAACTACAACCTCATCGTAGATCCTGTTTGCTTTGTGCACAATTCATTCTAATGAAAAAAAAGAAGAAAAAAAAGATAAAAACTGATCAAAATTTGGGCCAAGAACCGAGTTTCGACACCCGTGGTCTATAAAGACCACTGTTCACCATCCAATCAATTCCCGATGATAAAAAAACAATAATGTACCACTACATTTTTGGTTGTTGTTGATTATCCTGTTTCAAATTATGGAAGTAAAATGTGGCATTTCATGTTGACTTTACGACATGATTGGATAAAAATGCAAAAGTTTAAAAGTTTGGGTTTAATATTTTGTTTTTCTTTTAAAAGAAATGAATGCTTTAAGCATATAGCAACCCTTTAGTTTATAGTTTAGGGTCAAATTCTCACTAGTAAATGGTTGCTTATTATAGCATGCATATTACTAGGATATTGGCTGTTTATTAATACTTATAAAGCACATATTAATGCCTTATTCTGCATAACCATATTCTACATCCATTAATCCTACCCAATACCTAAACATAACAACTACCTTACTAACTATTAATAAGCATTAATTAGGGGTTTATTGAGGCAAAAGTCGTAGTTAATTGTTAGTTAATAGTCAGAATTGGACCCTAAACTAAGCGTGTACCCACACTGGGTACGGTTGCCCTGTACCGTGCCCTGGTGCGATTATCCCAAATCCCTCGCAGGCATGCACTCACATTGCACTTCACGTTCTGGGACGGAGCACACTTACTTAATTTGCAATGCAACACTTTTTGTTTTAAAGAAACAGGAAGAAAAACACTTTTGCTAATAGACTACCTAATACATTTATCTGCATGTATCAGAAGATTATTATGGAGGCAGCTGACGTTGATGCAGGAATTTCCATCTTTACTCGCAAACTACAATTCCTATTCATCAATAAGGTGAGAATCAGACCAGTTATAAACCTAAATATACTCAATTTAATACAATTAATTGAAAAATGTACTGTCCAAGTAGTAATAGATGTTTGCTGTCATAATGATGACAGTAGCACACACAAAAGTATTAGCTTTTCCATCCTCCGGCATGACTAGCAATCACACAACACACTCAGAGTCCAGCCAGGGTGATACCCCATGGCGGAGTCGAGGAAGGGATGAGCCATTCTCTTCGACGAAGCAATGGGGACGATGGATGGAGACGGTGTCAATGAAAAAGGAGCCCTGAACCCAGACAGAGAGCAGATGGACCAGAACGACACAGTAGGCTTCGGAGGCCACAACGGAGCTGTAACGATGCATTTTAAATTTGCTTTGATGTTAGGCACTCTATTCTATACATGTGGCAGGCAGTGCAAATGACAATAACAGGAGAAGATAACATGGCTCACTGTGTTTGTTGACTACCGACTCACCACAGTTGTTTGATGGACACGTAAAAGGCGCGAGCGAGTAAAAAAGAAATGCAAGCACGGATGGCAGGTTAACAGGCTAGCGAAATGCTAGCACGTTGTGCTAACGATTTAGATTAAAGCTAACAATGTCAGATTAATGTGACAGACAATATTAGATACTATCAAATATATTGTGATGATCAAGTTATATTAAGCAATATAAACAGCAAGGAAAGATAGAGAATAGAGACTAAAAACAAAGGTATACAGAGCAACAACCGCAATCCACTCAGGCAGACAGGAAACTGAAAACAGCAAAAGACACAAACAGACCTAAACATACAAAATAACAACATAAAATGAAAAAAATCAGATGTTGTGATTAAATCAGATCTTAAGTGTCTCAGCAGGTCTTATGTCATGAGGGATGGCTCTGATCTGTGTGCACGGGTCCCTTGTGTGTGTTGTACCTGTAATGCACTGCCCTGCTCTATTAGAGGAACACAGGAGACAAGCAGAGCGTGTAACATGCTATATAGGTCATGGATCTCAGACGCATTGGTGTGTGAAGATCACAGCGCCTCTCACCCAACTGGGCTAGCTTCACACTAGTGTCAGCACTGCTACACACACCCCCCTCTGACCTCAAACACACACACGCACACTATACATATACTCATCATTTCTCAAACATATGTGTGAATGCACTGTCACAGCACGTTATGTGCAAAGACTCACCATTCTTTTTAGGTCTAGCAAAAATATTACAATGTTGTACTTTGGAGTGTCATGTAAATAATTTGGTACATTAATATCATTCAGAACTACAGAATATGTCAAAGTGTAAAAAAAAACTCCAACATGGAGGGTCTTGTATAACCCTGAAATGAATTATTTGTATATATTTGTATATATTATAAAATTATAGAAAGAGAAAAGTCATAATAAAGTGCTGCAGGGACGATGTATTACGAGTTATAAACGAGTTAGCATTTTAGCACTTCCAGTTGCATCGTCCAGAAGTCAATGGGTTCTTTAAATGTTTTTTTTTTTTTTTTTATGCCTAATATAAGGTATGTGGTTAACACAAGCTCAAGATATTTTCACATTTTAATTTACAACATAAAATACACCAGTAATATACCCTTGTGATGTTTGTCAAAAGCTATTACCTGCCTTAAAAAAGGCAGCCTTTACAATCTCATTATGTTTAGAATTACATTCTTGCACACTATTTTTGCACACTAACTTAAACTTTCTTTCTTTTTTTCATGAAGACTGAAAGAGTAGTCTGAAGTAAAAATCGTGTGACCATGGTGTAGCAAGTTCAAAACCAACATTTAGATTTTTTTTTTTGTATTTGCCAGCAGTCATTTTACCCTGTAGCCCAATACTGGTTGCCCACTGAGGCTCAGCAGGGTTGAGCCTGGTCAGGAGACCTGCCTGGAAAACTAGGTTGCTGCAGGAAGAGGTGTTAGTGACGCCAGTAGGGGGTGCTCACCCTGTGATCTGTGTGGGTCCTAACGGCCCAGTATAGTGACAGGGACACTACTGTCAAAAAGCACCGTCCTTCGGATGAGATGTTAAACCGAGTTCTTGACTCTCTGTGGTCATTAAAAAAATCCAAAACAAATTTTGTCCAATGGCCTCTTGTCCATCAGGGCCTCCTAATCATCCCCATATACTGAGTGGCTCTATCAATCCGTCTCCTCTCCACCAATATGCTGGTGTGTGGTGGGCGTTCTGGCGCACTATGGCTGCCATTGCAGCAGGTGGATGCTGCACATTGGTGGTGGTTGAGGAGATTCCCCCCTTCTACGTAAAGCGATTTGAGTGCAGAGAAAAGCGCTAAATAAAATGAATTATTGTATTTAAGTGTATAAAAGTTTTGTTCATTTTTTAAGAATATCATGATGAACAACGTGTAAATATCATAAACTTTTGTTGGTCACAGAGATTATTTGTGCAACAATACAAAAGCCAATAGAAAAATGCAGTTGGGTTTTTGTTTAGGGAATACAAAGCCCCACACATGACTAATCCGTACACTCGCTTTGAATTAACTAAAACAAGGGAGCAAAATTATTACAACGTGGCCACGTTTTAGCAAAAGGAGGAAACAAATTATGATATCTTGTGCACAATTAACTTTAAACGAGGGAACAAATTAGTAAAAAATGCTGACATATCAGTAATTTGTGGGAAAGGATTGTTAATTTGTGGCCAAAATATAATTTATTCTTTTTTTCCCACATATCATATGCGGGGCTCCGTAAGGGAATCAGGGTGATGCTAACTTCAAGGTTATCCTACAAAAACACATCATCATTACAAGGCTCTATAGCGGACATTTTTGGCTCTTAAAAGCAAAATGAACACTCAGTCCAGCAGGTCTGGATGACCAATAAGACAAATGCTGAGAAGAAAACAGGACTTCATCCTCTGAGACCACAAACAATTTGAGGGGTGTTTGGAAGAAGTCAACAGGCTCAGACAGGCCTGATTTCAAATTACCACATGACTCACTTTCTCTCTGTTTCTCTTTTCCCTCTTTTAGCAGGAAGTTTTTCAGGCCACAGACGAGTTTATAAACTCAAGGTGACCCTTTAATTTGCTCAGTAATTACGACTCCTCTGGAAAAACATAGGCCTTGTCAGGCAGGGTCAGAGCGAAGGAGAACTTTAATTTCGCTGTGTACCCACGTCTTGATTTTCAAACTACTTAAGACTGTTGGCTAAACACAGGTCGGAAATTGAGAGTCATTACCGCACGTAATTAGACACTTCTTAAATACAGAGTGCCTGGAGAGAAGGTCTGCAGTGAGCATTGTCACAGGACACATCAAACGTCATCGGAAAGACATCAGCGAGCAAATTGCAAACACTCAGATTTTGTTCTCTGAACGATTCATGTGTGGTCTGGACAGATACTGAAGGCTCTGTTGTTTGGCGCTTCATATTACGTGACATTTCAAGTGCTCCTCTTTGTCGCTTTAGCAACATCTCGTCTTGGTTGTTTGCACCGAGTGGGGTTAATCTGCATGTGTAATTCCTCTGTCAGAAATCACAAAGTCTGTATTCTGAGCGTTTCACGCACTGCATCATGGTTATTCCTTTGAACCCTTTCTTAAAATACTTGGCGGGTGCTTTTCTCCAGCGCTGTCTTCACGCTGGCGGTAAGTGCTTGACTCACACTCAATGCCTGGCTGTTCTCAGGGAACCCATCTGTGGGTTAAGCAGATAGCATTCAAGTGAGCTAACCTAATTCTAACCAATCAAGCTTCGATTTATTGTGGACGTCTGTATTCAGAAATCTGATAGAGTCCATATCAGTCTCTTTATTTGAATCTGGAGAGACAGCCATTGCTTCTTTGAGGACTATAAACATCAAACCATGTCTCCCAGCCGCAACATAAATTCAGATTTTGCAGGCGTTACGGCAAACGGACAGACAGGCTGGGGTCCGGGAAGTGAAAATACAGGCTGAAGCTCCATTCCTCTCCAAATGAGCCTGTGCCTGTGCCCAAGCAAATGAGATTACACATCTCCATATTTGTAAAAATGGATATGCGAAATTTAATAAGTGCATTATTTAAGTGCGGGTGCATCCTCGCGACAACCCTAATATGCTAGCCAGTGTGTACGAAAGCTGCTGTTTAATGGAGTAATAACTGCAGTGCCGATTCAGAGTCAGATGAGAGCTGCTTTTTAAATACTGACATAAAGAGGCAAATTTATTCAGTGATTTCAAATGGACCCATTTATTCTTGAGTAAAACAAAATGCAACTAATTATACTGTACAAACTACATATCTAAAGGGTGAACAAACAGTCTAACAACAAAATAAAGTCAAACAGATGAAACCCACTGCTTACAATCATGTTAATATGCAAAGGATTTTTTCTTTCAATCTTCTACATATTTCAGTAGTTTTTGTGCAATTGGGTATTTTTCTCATTTATTGCAGATATTTATTTATACATTTATTTATTTATTTATTTATTTGTGTGTGTGTGTGGGGGGGGGGGATAAAGTTCTACCCTAGTGTTTAAAATTCATTGTGACAAGCTCAGTAAAATAAAATAAAAAGGGGGGGGGGGAATCAATAAACAGGCTGATCCAATTAAAATGTAATATTTTACCCAATATTACTGTGTACTCTGTATTTTTAAGCTCATTAGAATATACCACTGTTAGCTCAGCAACATGCTAACGTCAAATTCAGAAGTGCCATT
This sequence comes from Scardinius erythrophthalmus, assembly GCF_964197995.2. Lineage (NCBI taxonomy): Eukaryota > Metazoa > Chordata > Actinopteri > Cypriniformes > Leuciscidae > Scardinius > Scardinius erythrophthalmus. The sequence continues at coordinate 9,799,003 of NC_138242.1, forward strand.
TGTGTGGCATGTAGAGTTGCTATGTATGTACTGAAAAGCACTTTAAATAAGGCACTTATTAAATTCTATTATTTTTTTTTTCACTGAGATTCAGCATTAGACAGTAAGGCTTACTTTGTTTTGGATCAATCTCCTTCTGTTGTTCAGTGCATTGGGATGACACAGACAACCCGATCTCACGGCAATTCGTATGAATTTTACGAGGTGGTTAATTTGTACGAATTTTTGCTAAATCGTACATATTTTATGAGTTGTCAAATTCGTATGAATTCGTACGAATGACCTACCCCTGACCCCGCCCCTTAACCTACCCAATACGTGGGTTTAGACAAATCTTACAAATTCGTATCAGTGAGGTTGTATGAATTCGTTCAAATTAGCTACATATAATACAGCAGTGGCACGTGATGAATTTAATGTTAAAGTGATAGTTCACCCAAAAATGAAAATTCTGTCATAATTTACTCACCCTCAAGTTGTTCCAAACCTGTATGAATTTATTTCTTCTGCTGAGCACAAAATAAGCTATTTTGAAGAATATGGGTAACAAACAGTTGATGGGCCCCAATAACTGGGTTATAACTAGGTACTAACCCTGAACCTATCCCTAAACCTAACCTTAACCCATGTAGTTACCTTTTTGGTTAAATACACTGTAAGGACAATGTAAGTAGGCCTACACATACTGTAAAATAAAGTGTAACCACTTTTTCTGTTCAAATGTAAAGCTGTCACCCTCCGAATCTCATTGTTACTTTATATATAATGCTCTGAATATGTATATATAAAGCTATGTGTTTACTGAAGATAATTTTCATTAGTAGCTAGATTCAAGTGTAGCTCACAGATTCTTTAAACATTTAGCTTGACTGTAGTCGAATTTCTTTAAATTAAAATCAGCTTGTAGCTTGGCAAACACACAGGTTCAAAGTAGCTTCCCCGACACAGATTTTAAGATTCCTTCACCACGAGCACCTCTGCTGTTTTCCTCTTGTGTTATCAAGACAAAACAGCGCTGACCTTCCTCTCGTGCTCTACCCACCCGTCTCCCTGAGAGCGGTTTATATATAGTGCCGTTCCACCACTGGAATCTGCAGCTTCTCAGTTCTGTCCCACTTGGCTTTAATTTACAGTGGGAAAATAATTAGAATCTCACTTTTGCGAAGAGTGGAGTGAAAATGTAAACAATGCTTCCCTGCGGGCGAGTGCTTCATCAAGTTGACAGGTGGATTTGAATGAGCCTGTGCGTGCGTGTGTGTGTGTGGCGGACAGCCTAGGTTATTTATGTGGCAGTTGCACATGGCAGGCCTGGTACAGTATGATGTGATGGGCAGATTACAGCAGAGGATCATGGGAGAAAGTAAGGCAGAGCTGTAGCTGGGGTTTGAACTTTAGGGTGAATGTGGGGCAAGTGAGGGCATTCAGGGGACATGATACTGATATACATGGTTAAGCTGCTCTACAAGAATACACAACTATACAAAAATGTGTGGTTCTCATATGGTTTGGCCATGGGACTCACATTGTCCTATGGTCATTAAGCCGCAACCCAATTTTATACACTATATTGCCAAAAGTATTGGGACACCCCTCCAAATCATTGAATTCAGATGCTCCAATCACTTATATGGCCACAGTTGTATAAAATGAAGCACTTAGGCATGCAGACTGCTTCTACAAACATTTGTGAAAGAATGGGTCGCTCTCCGGAGCTCAGTGAACTCAAGCGCGGTACCGTGATAGGTTGCCACCTGTGCAATAAGTCCATTCGTGAAATTTCCTCACTACTAAATATTCCACGGTCAACTGTTAGTGGTATTATAACAGAGTGGAAGCAATTGGGAACGCAGCCATGAAGTGGTAGGCCACGTAAAATCACAGAGTGGGGTCAGAGCATGCTGGGGCGCACTGTGCACAGAAGTTGCCAACTTTCAGTGGCAGAGTCAATAGCTAGAGACCTCCAAACTTCGTGTGGCCTTCAGATTAGCTCAAGAACAGTGCGTAGAGAGCTTCCTGGAATGGGTTTCCATGGCCGAGCAGCTGCATCCAAGCCTTACATCACCAAGTGCAATGCAACTGACACCAGCCAATGGAGAAATAGACAGTAGGCAGCACAGTAGGCATACTTATTTTCAATGAGGGAGGGAAAATCCCAAGAAGCACTGTGAATGGCATAATCAAATAAAAACCATGGAGAAATACAAAACTATTGATTTAAATATTTTGATTATTAATATTATATTGAATATAGATTGTTATATTTAATATTAATTGTTATATTGAATATTGATTGTTATATTGAATATTATTACTAATCACAAAGATTTGTGAGAACGTAGGGAGACTGACTATTAGTCAGTCCCTGTGTAGAGCTTTATTGGAGTGAATAGGCACTTAAGTGTTGTTTTGGTGTGATTTGCTAGTTGCAATTCTCTGGTTGGTGGTTTTATGCAGAATCATGGGTAATGTAGTTTTTCACCAGGAATTCGGCTATTAAACAAAATTTATTTATTTTTTTTTATACATTGAAATAATGCGGACAGGCTTTAACAAAAGCACACTGATTAACCACCTCATTGCTTACGTCTTTAAAATAATTAATTCCCCTAGGTAACACTTTATTTTGATGGTCCCCTTTAGATATACGTAAAAGTAATGTTGCACCTACATGTCAACTGACTCTCATTATAGTATTAGTAGGTTGTCTGCTTAATATCTGCCATTTTTCATGGTCCCCAACAGACATTCTAATGATTATAAGTAACTTTTAGTGCATGTCAACTTACTGTATTTTACTAACCCTTAACCCCTTATTCAGTAACCCCATAACAGTTTACACTACTAATACTCAACTAATACTCTACTAAGTGTTAGTTGACATGCAGGTGCAACATTATTTATAGTCAACAGAACAACTAAAGGAGACCATCAAAATAAATGCATCCTTCCCCTATATGGGACTACTTCCTTACACCAACTGGTGCATTTTATACTGAGGTGATATTGACTCCATGTAATTTTTCTGAATGGTTATCTCTGGCTACATGTTTGTTTCATGCAGAAAATGCCAAAGCATTAAAAGCAGAGACTCCTGGTTTACCCAGATATATCCTGCATGTAGAAAAGAGACAGATGCGCATTATCACCACATACATGGCAAGGAATGTTGTTTGTGTAATTAGGGCAGCATAAATCTGTGGTGCCCGGGCGTGATTTGCCTGTGGAACGGCTCTATATCTGCCCTATCGCTTCCACAGACATGACAAGCAACTGCTGAACATCAGAACTGACAAAATGAGTCATCTCAAGATCATTTGTATTGTTTATTTATCGCTTGTTTGCAGTGGACAGTGAACGCTCTTCTGACAGCACAACTCATTTACCTCAGTGAACCCATGCTAATGCAACGCCAATCTACTGTGATGTGTGCTTGACTGAAACTGGGCTGGTAGAGAGAATTATAAACTAAACGGGCATGAATATTTAACTTCAGACTCCAAGCAGAGACAGATAAAGAGGAGATAGTATCTGAGCTCAGGATAATCTGCCCCATGCATCTGCATAATTCACTGTTACTAATCTGCTTTTATAAATGCTTAAAAAGCCCATTTAATCCATAAACAACTCTGGAAAGGAGATGGTGACTTGCATGAAGCACTGATGCCTGGAAGTGCAACTTTTTCGAGGTTTGTTTGGAGGGGAGAGAATCAAGGATATTTACATTCGTACTAAGATGGTTTTGCATACACCAATCTACTCATACAGAGACTTGAGCATCAGTACAGATACTAGTTAAAAACACAGGCCGATTCATTTGGGTTTTCCCAAAGGAATTTGTTTTTTCCAATTTACAGATTGGATCTTCAACAAACAAAAGTGAGAACCCGATCTCATAAGAAAACAACTATTCTACACAGCCCAGGCTCATTAGAAAAACGTACCTGTGGCAACATTTTTGCAAAATGCAAAATACGTTGCGTCGTGCACGTTTCATGACAGTTTCAAAGTGAAATGTCCAGTGAGATGCGCTAAAAGCGTATTTATTTTTTTCCGGAAAAGATAAACGTGAATATAGCAATGTTTTATTACTTTGGAGTTTATATGAATTTATACAAATTAGCCACCAATACACCAAAACTTAGTTATGAAGAGTGTGCAGAACATTCTCCTAAATAATTTATACATCTAACTAATTTGATTTTACGACAGGGTGATTTTAGAGACAACACAAAGCAGAACCTCTAATACCAGAGGCAACAACAACATGGTAAAAGACATCAGTGTCTCTTCTTTACTCTTGGTTTCAGCTTGTTCCAGCACAAATATTCTTGTCACCTACAGCGTTGTATAGGCAAAGATTCTTACAAATGAATGGGTTTCAGCTTAAACTGATTCTTAGCTTGTTACGAATTTTAGTCAAATTACATATTTTGACTCTTTGGAAAAAAATCTTGATTTGTGAGCATATTTAAGAAATATGAAATATAAATTCTTGTCCACTTCTATTTGTGACTCTTGTGTTTTAGTGATACACCATCTCTGTTCTGAGGCTCTGTTGGTCAGTTTAAGTTGTTGCCTGAAAACAATTTGTTTGGTCACAGAAAAAAAAAAAAAAGAAAGAATTATATTAAAAATGTGATATTCTCACAAATCCCTGTTGTGCTGCATCTTAAAAGAATGTTCACTGACTTACTGGCCATCCAATTTGTTCCTTCTGTTTTACGTTGAGTGAACGAGAGAGAGAGAGAGAGAGAGAGAGAGAGAGAGAGAGAGAGAGAGAGAGAGAGAGAGAGAGAGAGAGAGAGAGAGAGAGAGAGAGAGAGAGAGAGAGAGAGAGAGAGAGAGAGAGAGAGAGAGAGAGAGAGAGTGTACAAGTGTACAGGATCTATCTAAACATGTGGACTCAATTTCAAGCTCCCAGCTGCAATTGTTTTGACAGCTGACCGTGTGCAATATGTTCGGATAAATTTAAAAGAAACGTCCATCTCTGATAAAACCAACGTCCAGCCTGGTATGTGGAAAACAAGCGCTGTATAAAAACAATCACGGTGCTGCCATGTTTTCTGAGCGTGTGACCAAACTAACTCTTGCTCACTCTCTAAGATAATGTTTTTACTGATTACCCATCCATCATAAAATCCTGACTTATTCATGACCATAAAACAGCAACCAAACTGCAGATGAGATATGAGTTTTATAAACCCAGAAAAGCAATAAATTAGCCAAGAAACATCTGAGGGGCTTCCACACTCTTCACAAATCCAGACTAGATTCTCCCTCTCTTCTCTAAGCATTGTGCGACTGCAACACTTTCACACATTGCTGCCCACCAAAAGTCGTTGACCTTTTCTGCATGGCAGGCGTGTCCCCTCTGCAGTCATGTCGTATTGAGCTCTGTTGTGCGGCTCTGCGGTGCTGTAGCCCGGGGCCCTGCAGCCTCTGTGCACTGTCCACTAATAGCCTCCTGTAATTGAAGAAGCGGCTTTTAGAACTAATGCAAGCAAACAGGCTGGCGAAGTGGAGGGGGAGGGCTGCAGGTGCCTTCCTGTGACCCTTCCCATATCAGGAGAGATTCGGAGCATCTTCCCCCTTCGTTCCTGTGTTTATCTTCCTGTTTTGGGTGTTTTTCCAGTTTTTTTTTTTTTTAGGCCCATTGTTGTCTGACAGAGTCTCCGGAGCTTGCCGGTCATGGGCGGCTAGTCAGCAGGTGAGCTTTTGTAGGTGCAAACCAAAAATGAGAATACAGGGAAATCCTTCAAATGTATGTGGGACTAAAATGTAAAAAAAAAAAAAAAAAGATTAATTCTCTAAATTATCAAACCATGGATCTATCAGTGCCAATGACATGGGTTTGCTTTCAAGGAAATGCAGGATTTCTTGAACTGTGACATTCAACTGTGGTTCTTAACCGGGGGGGCCGGGGCCTCCACAAACTTCCAAGCGGGCCTCAAGATGACTTAAAATTATTTAAAATAAGACAAAACAAGCATGCAAATAAGATAAAAACAACTACAAATCTAAACCTACAACTACAAATAAACATATTTCTAGTAATGCCAAGCTTTAAAATTATTATTTATTTTTTTATGTAAAAATAGTACCATATATTGTATATTTTTTTAAATACTACAATATATGGTAATATTCAAATGTTGGGGGTAAGTAAAATGTTGTAATGTTTTAGAAAGTAGTCTCTAATGCTTACCAAGGCTGCATTTATTTGTTTATATGGTTATAAAATTACAGTCGAAACAGTAATTTTGGAGAATATTATTACAATTTAAAATAAATGTTTTTTTAATATATTTTAAAATGTAATTTATTCCTGTGGTGTCAAAGCTGAGCAGTCATTACTCCAGTCTTCAGTGTCACATGATCCTTCAGAAATCAATCAAATGCTGATTTGGTGCCTAAACAATTCTTATTATTGAAAAGCATCTCCTTAATATATTTGATAAACAAAGTTCTGCTGTCATTTTTATCAATATAATGATATTCAGATCCTTGCTGAATAAAAGTGTTGGTTTATTAAATATAAAAATAAAAATAATATTACTGATTGGTATAGAATTACAGATATATATATATATATATATATATATATATATATATATATATATATATATATATATGTTTTGCTTAATTGTAATAAACACAATATTACAATGCAAAAAATAAAAAAATAAAAGATATTTTACAGAAACTATAATTTGTTATACTTTCATTTGCATTTGGAAAGAAACTTGACCCAAAGATGTTCTTGACGCTGTACTTTGAAGAAAAGCAGATGCCAAAATAAACAATACAATATTATCAGGGTTTTCTGACTTTCAAATATAACGTATAGTTGACAATATTTCATTATGTGAACAGAGGCAACTTGAAGCTTGGAGCGAGTTCTATGATGAATTTGCCGTCATAAAGTTGGACTAAAGCAACAGCATGAAAAGGTCCCACGTAACTCCCGTCTTAATAATTACAGACGGAGAGACAGAGAGATGAGTGGTGGGGGGTGCACAGGAAGAGAGCGGCAGTCTGGCCGTCATTAGATCTTCAATGCGTGTGTTCTCCTTCCTGCGACAGGTTGGGCCCCCTGTCAGTTGTTTTGCAAAGCACCTTGGGTGTTCCCTAAATTCAGCCCGTGGAAAGACATTACTGAGACATGTGGAGACAAATAGCACGACAGAGCGCAAATCTCGATGCGATTCAGTAGCGAAAACATCTCCAGGGCTATCAGCAGCCATTAGCGTAACGTTCTGGTGAATTACGGTGAAGATTACAGCGACGCCGGACTCCTCTGTCACTGTCACACAGCCGGTGACAAAACAGTTTGCGTTACCTGCTTAAGCACGGCAGACATTAGCACCTCCCTTCCAGGTACAGTAATCAAGAAGGTGACGGCACGCAATTAATGAGGTCCATCTGCAGCAGTGCCTATACATAATTAATGAGCTCATTATCCACACACTTTGACTTTAGGCCCCTTTGCAAGATATACACACTATAGGAGTCTGGTTAAAACAAAGTCTATGCGGTTGTAATCACCATCAAAGAAATGTATAGTTTTATGCAAAAAAAAAAAAAAAAAGTCAACAGACCCACAATCTACAATATAGCTAACCATGCTATGTGTGTTCATGAAATGTTTTTTTGTTGCCACTGAATGCTAGTATGACAATGTGTTAATAATGTAATAATGTTGATCACATGGCCTGGAAGAAAATAAACCATAATATGAAGTTAATTAAAGAGTACAAAATTTGATTAGTTTTTATGATCGCCCCATGGAACGTGCAGAATTTGATCATGATAAGACCAAGCAGAATTATTTATTGTGGACTGTTTTATTGTCGTAGTGCTCAGAAGAAGAAACTTGTGCTAATGATGAATTACTCATGACTGTTTTACTGTCAGAACAGTTTCTTTATTCTATAAAGAAGAATGTGCTTCATATCAGGTGGGAATCAAGTTACTTTAATGAGCAAATTATTAGCTTTAATAATCTTATACCCAAATGCTAGATGACAGATTGCATGGACACTGATTTAAGTTAAAATGTATATGTATGTTTATTTTAGGTCAGAGATTTGGAGTAAAAACAGAGTATTTCAATCCACCTTATTTTGCAATATGGAAGTAAGCTATTTTCTTTGAATGTGAGAGACTTCCCATGACTTTCATTGGCCACTATAGGCAAATAGCTAGAAGAATAAAGTGCAGTAAACAGTAAATCTATTTGCGCTACAATCCAGTGTGATTATGACAATAAATTAGTCATTATGTGAAAAAAAAACAACTGGAAACAAATGACACCGGAAACCTTGCACATTCAAAAAAAAAAGGTGAATTGTGACCACTTACACTCACCTAAAGGATTATTAGGAACACCTACTAATACTGTGTTTGACCCCCTTTCGCCTTCAGAACTGCCTTAATTCTACGTGGCATTGATTCAACAAGGTGGTGAAAGCATTCTTTAGAAATGTTGGCCCATATTGATAGGAAAGCATCTTGCAGTTGATGGAGATTTGTGGGATGCACATCCAGGGCACGAAGCTCCCGTTCCACCACATCCCAAAGATGCTCTATTGGGTTGAGATCTGGTGACTGTGGGGGCCATTTTAGTACAGTGAACTCATTGTCATGTTCAAGAAACCAATTTGAAATGATTCGAGCTTTGTGACATGGTGCATTATCCTGCTGGAAGTAGCCATCAGAGGATGGGTACATGGTGGTTATAAAGGGATGGACATGGTCAGAAACAATGCTCAGGTAGGCCGTGGCATTTAAACGATGCCCAATTGGCACTAAGGGGCCTAAAGTGTGCCAAGAAAACATCCCCCACACCATTACACCACCACCACCAGCCTGCACAGTGGTAACAAGGCATGATGGATCCATGTTCTCATTCTGTTTACGCCAGATTCTGACTCTACCATCTGAATGTCTCAACAGAAATCGAGACTCATTAGACCAGGCAACATTTTCCAGTGTTCAACTGTCCAATTTTGGTGAGCTCGTGCAAATTGTAGCCTCTTTTTCCTATTTGTAGTGGAGATGAGTGGTACCCGGTGGGGTCTTCTGCTGTTGTAGCCCATCCGCCTCAAGGTTGTGCGTGTTGTGGCTTCACAAATGCTTTGCTGCATACCTCGGTTGTAACGAGTGGTTATTTCAGTCAAAGTTGCTCTTCTATCAGCTTGAATCAGTCGGCCCATTCTCCTCTGACCTCTAGCATCAACAAGGCATTTTCGCCCACAGGATTGCCGCATACTGGATGTTTTTCCCTTTCCACACCATTCTTTGTAAACCCTAGAAATGGTTGTGCGTGAAAATCCCAGTAACTGATCAGATTGTGAAATACTCACTAACGTGGCACTAACAACCATGCCACGCTCAAAATTGCTTAAACCACCTTTCTTTCCCATTCTGACATTCATTTTGGAATTCAGGAGATTGTCTTGACCAGGACCACACCCCTAAATGCATTGAAGCAACTGCCATGTGATTGGTTGATTAGATAATTGCATTAATGAGAAATTGAACAGGTGTTCCTAATAATCCTTTAGGTGAGTGTACATGGTCTGTGGTCTGAAAAATATATTTTTAATAGTGCATAAATTCCATGTAGTATCTTAATTAATATGAGCTCATAAAATCTGCATGTATAATAATTGTAGAGGCATTAGAAAAATAGTTTTAGATAAAGTACAGCATGTCACACTGCAAGACACAGCTGGCCTTTGAAATGCAACCTAATACTCGCATTACATAAAAAAATAAATAAAAAAAAATCTTTCAAAAGGATGATAATAAATTATATTTATTGTAATGATGGTATTTAGTAAATATAATCCCCCCCAATTTGCCACAGGCATTCAAACAAGCTGCTAAAACTTTCTGAAGTTTCCAAGCATGTTGTGGCTCTATCTGTACCTGTAAATGTTTTCTACGCTCTCTCCACCCCCATTCTGTACTAATGAAGGCCTCGTGGCCTCTTGTTATTAAAATCATGCCTCTTTTCTGCAATATTAATTGGGTCCATAATAAGGAATGTGCTGGATTCATTATTTAATTGTGAGGGAACATTTGGAATACAGTTTCTGAAATCTATTTTTAATGAAAACTACTACATCCTGACCTAATCATATCAAGCATATTCTATCTAATTAAGGATGCAAAAAATCATTAGAGTTGCAAAATATTAGTTTCAGCTCTGTCTGGCTGCTCCCTCCCCTCCAACATATATTTTTTTTCCTACTGTGTTGATAAATAGTTAATGAGGGAAAAATGACAAAAATTTGCAAGTAGGCAAATTAGTTTAATAGGGATATGTCTTTGCTGAGTTGGGAAAGTGACCCTTTTTTGCATAGAGAAATTGCCACAATAATTATGAAATAATGGCCTAGCCCGTCTTATTTAAATGAAAAATCGTCAGCCTGAATAATGTAAAAATTGTGAAATGCAATAACCCTAAATTTTCATCATGCTGGCAAATGTGTTTAATGTGTTAGCATTTTATCAGTTCAATAACGGCAAATTAGGGCCAATATGAGAGAGGAGGTTATGACTGCAGTTCTGGGATGAAGATCACTCTAGTTAAAAAAGATTTTGCAAGCGTGTTGGTTAAACGATGCTGTTTTCTTAATTACAATCTAAACAACTGTATCCAATTTGTAGCACCTTCATTACTAATATTGCCACAGCTGTAGCAGTACTTTTGGAATCTAAAACATAAACAGGGTCATTGGAAAGGGCAGGAAAAATAATGTGATTCGCAAAGGTCTACGATTTGAGCTAGGAATTACAGAATGCCTTTTTAATGACTTGTTTGACAGCCAATAACGTTTCTTCATCAAGAACACTAAAAGAGGAGTTGCCACCCAAGTTGTGAACATGTGTGTGTGCGTGTGTGTCTGTGTGTGTGTGTGTGTGTGTGTGTGTACTCATGCGTCCCTCTGTTGATTGAGCGGTCTTTTTTCTTAATGAAATATTGCTGGAAATTGATTTCCGTGGATTAATCAAGCCGAATTCCTTTTTGGATAATTAGCCCCAACTAATTAGACTAGCTAAAAACCTCTGTGACAAATTTTTGGCATTCATAAATGTAACTAAAGAAAACAGAATGATTTGAAATAATAATGTTATATCCTTTGATTCCATTTTATGTTAATTATAATGCATATTAGAAAGCTCAGTGAACAGTTCAACGTGACAGTCCATTTCTGAAAACCATCACAAAGGCTTTCTTACTCATAAATGCTAGCGGGCATCTACAAGCCATCAGACAGACAGAAATCTTTTGCAGAGGCAATCTGATGGATTAGTATCAACTACCATTTTGCCCATCTTCTTTAAAACAGCCATTAATCCAATTAAGCGCCTAAGACTTGAGAAGAGCTTTGCAACAGTCAAGCGTTGTGGCAATGCAGCCCATGGCAGCTGGATCGCCTTTTTGCAAGAAGATATTCTCTTTGAAGTCCAGTGTTCAGTGCTGGTTGTTACCACTATAAACAGAACTTACACAGACTCACCTTGCATCTCTCTCCATTGAAGCCTCTCCATTGCTCTGCCTTCTTTACAATGTAATTGAGCTCCTGGTTGGAGACCTCCATGTCATGTGGAATAAAGAATGCTCCCTCAGTGCTGTGGAGGCGTTGGTAGATATCTAACAGTCTCCCATCATTGTGAAGTCTGTATGAAAAAAAAAGAGAAAAGTTAACGCTTAATTTTAAAATGGCAGTGCATATTGCTGCTTTTGAAATGCATAAGTTGAATTTTTTGTAAAAAAAAAAAATAAATAAAAAAAATCTACTTATTTTCAACAAATATAATTTTTATACTTAACTATGAAATGAAACTCATGTTGTTGTTACAAAAAGAAATGTACAAACACACCTTGTGTTGTATCCTATTCTGTCACGTGACATGAAAGAACCAATGGCATTCACTGTTAATCATGTACATCCAGCTGTTTTTAATTGAGCACAAGTGTGAATGATATTTGAGAGCCCCCAGTGAATATCAACTTAATTTCCGATCTGTTCCTCACAAAACGCTGTTGAAATATAGCAACAATTAAGAGGTTGGAATGGCATGTAAATGATTAACTGATAAATCAATTAACTAATTCTTGGTTTGTTGCAAAGTTGCAGGACAGAGGCTCAGAGTTCAAACGGGTTTTATTCCACCTTGTCACATCCTGGTCATTTTGCTGTCAAGGCTGTTACCGTCTGACGAACAGCTCATCTGACCTTTCCAACACAGTGAAATTCTGATGAGCTTCAGCTCGGCAGAGAAGCAGGCCTGACCTGTCAATGTCAACCGGCAGAACAGAAGCGACTCTAGTCTACGGTAGAAGGTTTGACACATTTGTTAACTCATTTATTTTATATTTTAAAATATAACATTTTATTTTCTTCTCCCCTATATTATACTCAAGTAAACAAAGTCACAGAGAAAGTCAAAGAGAAGGTGCCATGAGTGACTTGGGGAGTATGCTAGATTCTACAAGTAGTGTAGGAGGCTTGTTTGTTTGTGTTTTTGTGGAAAGGTTGTCTCTTCAGATCATACATTGATCCTAATGTTCTTCAAAGAAGTTGAGCATATAGAGGCATCTGAATCTCTGTCTGGTGACAAAGAATTGAGTCATATGACTACTACAGTGTGGTTATTGATATTGAATCTCCTCAGACATCTCACATACTCAGCGCATGAATCAACAGCCATAAAAACACACAGCTTGGCTTCTCTTCAAAATGCCTATGACCCTCTGAAACAGAAAAGAGATTATTCTTGTTCAAAGGGTAATGAGCACTCCAGAAACATTTACCATGCAAAGTATAAAAGATGAAAAACAGTAGAGAGAAAAAAAAAAAAAAAAAAAAGATTTGAAATATAACTGGAACATATTGTGGAATATATTGATCCATCATTCTATCATGGGAAAGAAGCATGTGATGACTGCTTTGCTAAGGCATATACATCGGACTTAAGCATGCATGCATAAAGGTAACCCATTCATGAATGATGAACAATTACCAAAGTACACATATTCTATTACATACTTAGTAACCATATGTGAACTAATATTCATCCAATCATATTTCCATTTTAAATTATGCCAGGGATTTATTGTAGACAGTGCATGACCAGTGATGATACTTTCAGTATTTGAAAAAGATACAAAACAATGGCTTAAGATGCCTAAGGTAAGCTGGAAAACAGAAATAATAGTTTGCAGCAATATTTGGTTGCTGTGGAAGGTTTTGCTAACTGTGATCCTGGCATGGTGGTGGGAGGCCCATGGTCATGGATCCTTCTCCTCAATTCCAGAACCAGAGATACCTCCAACCTTGTCGTTCCCTGAAAGATTATTCTAGTAAACTCTATGATCACTCTATAAGCATGTTCACTGACTTGCAGAAAACAAAAAAGTCAGTAAGGATAATGGCATTTTCGGTGCTCTTCTAAGTCTTTCTGTTTCTGGAAGGCTCCTGTTTCTGAACGTCCCTCCAACACTCCATTGCCACTCTAGGTCCAAATCTGGACTCCAGGCAAATTAAAGTGAGAAACGTCCATTGCTAATCATCAAACATTTCTGGATGTGCTGGACATAGCTTGCAGTCCTGCTCTTAGCCACCTGCTCAAAATGTGAGCCTGGACCTGAGACAGCAACATGACTGCATCAAAAGGCAACAACAATCCAGGAGGAGGGACATCCAAAGAAAGACACAGTTCACAGAATCTGTATGAGGGTTATTGTGCCTAGTCAATATGACCTGCTCACACCCCCTGCTCATAACAGTGCATTTCAAGTGCACCTTTCAATGATAAATTAAGACATTTGAATAAATCTGAAGCAGTCCATTTGCATCTTGATAATGTACAGTTGTTTCATCTAGCTAACAGTTAAATAACTATTCCAAGGTCAGATTAAGCTATAAATGGGAAACCATGACATCCCATGAACCAGTGGTGCTCAGTCCTGCTCACGAAGATTTACCTTTAAAGCACTGAATAAGACAATAATATTTTAGTGTTATTAAAAATTACAGACAAGTGTTTTAGAAACTAAACTCTGCAGGAAGGAAGGAGCAGGATTGATAAATCCCACCATTAAACATTTGAAACTATCCATAAAATATTCCTGACAAAATTTCAGCGCAAAGAAATTAATCGGGAATTAAACAAAGACCCCGGGAGAACTAACACATTCTCGTATCAGTCTGCCTCTTAACCAATGATATCGTCAGCCTGAAAGCCTCTCAACCAACCAGATGTTGAGCAGGAGAACCATTCATTCACTGCTTTAAAACAGACACTTCAGTTGTGCTACTATTCTCCTCTTATTTCAGAATAACATGCTCACTAATGGACCCACATCAAATGTCTGATTGTGTTTATATATTTTCCAACATATATAATGATAAAATGCAAAACATACCTCTTTCCAGCTTTGCAGGGAGTGAATCAGGGCTTGCTAAAATGTAATTAAAAACGGATAACAGTTCATTCTATCTATACGTGTAGCCTCAGGCGTTATTTTAGAAATAGGTCAGGCACTGTGTCAGTGCTTCTCTCCACACAGTGAATAGAAGCAGATAACCCATAAAAACGTGCAAGCCTACTCACAATCAGACTGCTGGCCTACATTCACACAGCACAGCCACTCTTCAGCTTTAACCCATGTTACATGCGCCAACCCTGCCATCCTAGAGCCATGCACTGGCATGAGACATTACCCTTCTCTATGGCTGACACTTAATGTCGTCCATCCAGTGTGGGATATAAGCCCAGCCATTGAGAAACAAGATGAAAGCTCTTTCTCTGAGACCATTCTACACTGATTAGTGGAAAATCAGGTTGTTACACTTTTGGGTCCTTTGTTTTATTTCCAGACCTTAAAGCTACAGTGTGTGATTACAGACCTAAATATTCAAACATGAAAAGTGATCCATGAACAGTTGATACCATATCTATATCTAACATGTGTATTTCTTGACTTCTTGGTCCAAATTTAGCCTTAACATCAAAGGATTTCCATTTGTGTTAATATGATTTTGTGCATCTTTCTCTTACCCAATAGAAGCAATTCAAACAATGAAAACTCAAAATTGAGCCTATTCATTTTCTTAATGCATGTTTCTGTAATATTTCATCAATATTTCATTTCATGAAAAAAGAAAAAAAAAGAAAAAAAGAAATCATGAACATTTCAAGAAGGCAGTAAAGCTAAAACACTACAATTTGCTGCCTGGCAATAAAATCGGAAACCCCAATGTTCATTGTGTCTGTCATGCATATTAACAAACCCTGTGAAGGTGATTTGAGCTCATCTTCATGTCATTTCTCTGATTATTCATTCTTTAATTTCATGAGAGTATTAAATCAAATTGCATTACATCAACACTTGGCTGTCAGATGATGATAATGAGCAGAAAGCTCTTGATAGAGCCTGTTTATGATTCTTATGTGCTGGTGGACAGGACTTCATTGGCTGGATGTCCCTAAGGGGTTCCCTGTCCAAAAATACACTGCCATAATCTCAGACTCTGAATAGTGTGGACTTCAGTGTTTTGACACTTTTGACACTTCCACCAGGAAGGTCACACACAAACTCACAAGTTGACAGCAAAGTACAACGGAAAAGAGAATACTGCATTTTTGTTCTTATTGTGAAATTTAGTTTCCGGAGATAGACAATTTATTGCTTTTTCATGTTCACGTCTTTTCTCTCAACATCAGCATTTCCTCCACCCCCCCCACACACTATATACAAACATGAAATGCTGCTGTTAACTAGATCAATAAATGTCAAGTTGATTATATCTATAAGACAATGTTGGTTGTTGTCTGTTAAATGTAAATGTGTGTATATGATAATATATCCCTCTGCTCAGTTGCACTGCTAAAAGCCTTGTGTTTTCTCTCTCCCTCTTGTACAATGAATGAATGCCCTGTTCAGAGAAGAGCATCTTCTTGCGACCAATTCTTGCACTCGTGTTATCAGGTGTTTTTGTCTCTCCCACTTAACTTATTATTATACCACCTATTTTGCATTCTAAATGTACGTGTCATTGCCTGCCTATGTTGTCTCTGGCTATGGATTAATTTAATGTAAATTGGGGCTCATCCAGGATTACACTCCTTGAGAAAACTATATTCCAAGACCAAAATGACTAAAATCCTGCAGTGAGATTCAGGGCTAGTTTTGATTTCTACTTTTGATTTGTAAATGTAAGCTACATTTGATTTCATTATTGGACAATTTTCTGAAATGCCTTTTGAGGAAATGATTAGGAAAAATGGTTGCAGAACCAAGGTTGCTGCAAAAGTGAGTGCTCACAGTTAAGCAAAATGATTTGCAGTGGCATGAGGGCATGAGAAAAATGAAATAAGACATTCAAGTTGACCCACTGGGACAAGTCCAGAACAACTTGACAAACTTTTTATTTTTGTTTTTGTTTGATTGCTTTTAAAAGTACTGTACCTGAGGATGTAAACATAAAGAAAAGTGAAGGAGAGGATGCAGTGGACGCCATACAGGAAAAGTGTGATGATGATGCCTGCTGTACCCGACTGCTCCGTTCGAAAGAAATGCCAGTAAAGCTTGGTAGCATCTGCTAACGGTTCCTCTGCACTGTAGGATAGACGCTGACCAAACAAAATCAAAACATATTTTACAAATTCAAAACTGCCGCACACATTTAAAATGTAAATATATATCTCTCTGGTGCTATTCGGCCATTTTGATTTGTCAAATGTTACCATTTTTTTTTTGTAACTTTATCAGAATGGTAAGAAACTTGGCACTTGCTATGTGAACAGACACAAACAAACAAAACAAACAACAAAAAAATAAAAAAATAAATAATGGACGTGATTCGGAAAAGGTTAAATGGTCCAAAAAAAAAAAGTGTACTAGTGAGGTAAAAGAAAAAAAGACTGCACTGGAAATAAATGGGAAACAAATTTCATCTAGTGGAAATTTTTGGTACTGCACCCAAATTAAATCTTACTGAAAGCTAATTTTTTGAGATATCAAGCTCAAATTTGTAAAACAACTTGTTTAGATTTATGGTCTTCATGTTCTCGTAAAACGAGTTTTGGAAAATATATATTTTATATAAAAAGTTAAAATAATATTTTTATTTCATAACAATAAATGTAACATTCTTAAACTTTTTTTAAAGTTTACTTTTTAAAACTTTTTTTTTTTTTTTTTTTTTTTTACTTGGTGCTCCAAAGCATTCAAGATTTATGACAGTTTAAGTTGAAAATTAAATTTTGTGGTTTATGCTCAAAAAGTAAATAAATGGATTATAACTACTGTATAAATATAATTTAGTACCATAAAATCCCCTGAAAATACAAAATATTAAATAAAAAATATTATCGAGCTAAAATATAGTACATTAATTTCATTGAAATAATAATAATAATAATAATAATAATAATAATAATAATAATAATAACAGCACATTTTTGACCACTACAGGAATAGCAGCAGAATATAATAGTGAATAGGTGGGTTATTATTAATTAACCCAAATTATGGGTTCAACTGGTTGAACACATAATTTGTAAAGGGAGAACAATTCTCCCCTTTTTCAAGTTGGCCCATCTTAGGCACAAATTCTGGCAAATCCAGGCAATGTTCTGTAACAGGCCTCACTGCTCTCCACATTTCTGTTGCACATTCACCAGGAAAGTTTTACGGGATTTCTGTACAATCTGTCCTGTAAGTCCTGGTGGATGCCAAAGATGGTGGGGTGGATCGGATGTTACAATACCAAAAAGTTTTGGTCACTAAAGTTAAAGGTGCTCTAAGCGAAGTCACACGTTTTTTAGGCCAAAACATTTTTTGTCACATCCAGCGAACATCTCCTCACTATCCGCTAGCTGCCTGTCCCCTGAACACACTGCAAAAAAACGCGTTCTCTGTAGACAGCCCAGGCTCCACAAATGGCAAGAAAAACAAACTGGCCCAGCCTGGACTACGAAACATAACAAACAGTGTTCCAGCCAATAAGCGACAATAATGATTTGGGGGTGGGGGTTGGGGGGTTAGTGCGCGTGCACATAAAGGGGGGTATGTGGGGAGCGGAGGAGAGAGAAGCATGAAAAGGGAAGTTAGCTAGAGGAGAGATGTCCTAACAACGACTAACGTTAAAATTGTATATTCTTGAGAATTTTGATATGGCCGACACACGAGACGACGTTCCGATGAACAAATGACAAAGAATAGGGAAAAGGAGAAGGAACACGGAGTCCCGAATTTACATTGGAAAAGCGTTCAAAAGGTGGCGAGAACTCCGCCGGCAGAAGGGCTTCCAAATCCGAAATTCAGGTGGCTCTGTTTTTGCTGGACAGGTGGGTCATCATCATCATTGGTCGGGTCCCCTGGTATGGAACGCGACAATATGTTTCCACAATTCTCTATTCTTGGCGATGCTGATGATCACTTTTGTTTCCTCTTCCCTTTCGACATGGGTGAGTGACTGAATGCTCTTCGCTGCGGGGAGAGCTATTTGATTCCGGGCTTTCTGTTTTTTGTTATACTCGTCGATGTAGCTCCGGATTTTGTGTCTGAAGGTTAGGCGAGGTGCTCCTTGCTTGTTCTTATCACTGACTTCTGAGTGATAGATGGCGTAGATGTGGGCTGGATCGTTTTCTTCCATGCGAAGACAGTGGCCCACGAACTCTAGCTGTCGCTTGCAGATGGTCGTGCTGACTGGTCGTGCTAACTGGTCGTTGTTTGGTCAGTCTGTAGAGTTCCTCGTTTGTCATATGGGTGTCTGCTTTTCTAATTCCCAGCATGGTTCGGTAGCACTTTCTCGCAAACACATCCAGTTCTTCCTCTTGAGCTTTTGTTAGAACCCATGTCTCGCAGCCATAAAGCAACACAGATAGACAAGTTACATTAAAGAGCCGAGTCCTGAATTCTATATTTGGCTTGGGTAGTGGAGCGGTAAGCAGCTTTTTTAACTTAGTAAAGGCCACCCATGCAAGAGAGATACGATTTTTGACATCTTTCTCCGTCGATATGATGTAGGATCCGAGATACTTGAATTCGTCTACGATTTCAACGTCCTTTCCATTAATTAGTAGATGTTGTTCATTGTCACTAGAAGCATTCATTTGGACTTGGACAGTCTTCTCCTCGTTTAATTATAGTCCGACGGCACCAGCTTTTTGTTGTTGTTGCGTGAGCTGTTGTTGTGCCCTGGTGAAATCATTTTCCAGGAGTGAAATATCGTCTGCAAATGCTAAATCGTTAAGCTTGCGTTCGGCTCTAGATTATTTGGCTATTGCTGCACCACGTTGCGGTCTCGTATTACTCCTGGGCGGAGGACCTTTATGTGTAAGGTATCCAAAGCTTCCAGCAGATTGCCTGGAGACGTAGTCTATTACTATGATGAATAGTAGCGGAGCTAGAACATCGCCTTGTAATACTCCAGTTGTGACAGCGAAAGGCTCTGAGAGCTGGCCCTCCAAATACACCTGGCTCGTCGAATCGTCATACAAGACTCGAATAGCATCAACGATCTTTTGTGGGATGCCGTAGTGTCGCAGGATTGCGAACATCATAGGTCTGTCTATCGAGTCAAATGCCTTCTTAAAATTGACGAAAGTGGAGAATGTGTAGTAAATGTGTAGTAAAATGTACAAGGGTAGTAATTGTGCTCTTGCTCCTTCGATGACTCTTCGCAGGATGTGGATCTGCTGTGCGCAGCTGCGCCCGCTCCTGAAGCCTGCCTGGTTGTTTCTGAGCAGCTTGTCAATGGGATTCTGGATGCGGTTGAGGAGAATGCGATTATACTGTATGTTTTTGCTGCGATGGACGTCAAGCTGATTCCTCTGAAGTTTTTCATCAGCTGCAAGTTGCCCTTCTTTGGCAGTGGGATGATCAGGCTCGACACCCATTGTTTCGGTGAACAGCAATGCTTAAAAACGAGCTCACAGAGTTTGTGCAATTCATTTACTATGAAATTGCCGCCGTCTTTGAGGACTTCTGCCGTCATTGCATAATCGGGTCCTTGCGACTTGTTCCAATCACTTTCACCACTTCCTCTTGTGTTGGAATCGTTATTGAAATAGCGATGTCTGGGCTTTGTTCTGGAAAGCTGACTGTTTCCACCTTCCCGCTCTTGTTGTTGAAGAGCTTGCAGAAGTACTTGCCCCAATCGCTGATGAGCTCGGTCTTCGAGTTTGGTTGAGAGCCATCAAGCATTCGGACTTTGCTTGCTGCAGCATTTTGCGGCTTATCTGAGATTGTATCGATTAGAGTCCACATTGTGTGATGCTCGTGTTTTTGATTTGCAAATTCGAGAGCTTCTAGTTGAGTGTTAAAATATGCCTCTTTGTCAGTTTCGAAAGCTGACTTGACACTCGACTGCTTGTTTCTCCACTAATCTCTCTTTTCTGTCGTTTGACTTCGCTTGAAATTGTCCTTCGCCACTTCTTCTTCTGCGATGAGCTACAACGTTGAACTGCTGACCCAGCTCGGCTGTTTTGACTTCGGTCTTTTGCTCAGGACCAGAGTATGTGAGCGGTGCGGAGCGGGAGCGGAGCAAGGAGCAGAGTTGCGTGATTTTGCCAGGAGCGAGGAGCGGATTTTTTTAATGTCGGAGCGTTGTGATTTTCTCTCGCTCCGAAAACGCTCCACTATCGCTCAATTACGAAACATGAGCCAGGACCAAACCACTGTGAGGCAACGGAGGGGGACTCAAAATGTTTCTAATTATATTTTTGCATTTGTTTGCATTTGTATTTTTTTTACTAGTACTTTCACAAACATTTATATAAAGTATATATCATCTAATTAATTTTACACATGCTTTTAATGATATTTTTACCGACCCCCTCGCGATTTCCGCCTGTGCAACTCCATTATATGATGGATGATTTTATAAGTTGTTAATAAGCACAGTTAAAGAAAGACAGAAAGATGGAGTTTCTGAAAAATTACCGTGAAGAAGGGGAAAATAATTTAAATGTATTGTAAAAGGTAGTGATGACAAAGGAGAACGCGAGGAGGTGATTACAACGTCAAAAGATTCCTTGTGGAATCTTAAAAGGCACGTGTCAAGGAAACACGATCAAGTTTTTCACTCACACGTGAAAAAAAATCTGAAGGTCGGTATTATTCAGCTTGAATAACCTAAACCACCAACGCAGAATTAATACATTTGTAAATATTTTGCAGCATTTAGGCTACTAGTTTACATTTAATTTTAGCGCCATAATGTTCAATATTTACATTTATTTGCAAAGAAAAAAATCACAGCAAACATGTAAAGATACACAGAGCAGTAAATTTAAAGGCTTCTTTCAACAAAGAACGACAAAAATAAATATTTCACAGGAGAGGAAGAGTGAACTAGACCAGGCTTTCTTTAAAATGATCTACATGGACTATGAGCCACTCACCAAAGGAGAAAGAGAAGGGATGCGCTATTTTGCGAACATTGCACAGCCTGGCTACACCCCACCTTGCACCTTACACCACACAGCGAAGCACATTTATGAAAAATATGAGGAGGCCCTGAGATGCTGGAATATTCAGCGTGGTGTGATCAGAGTAGTAACTGATAGCGCCAGCAATATGGTAAAAGCCAATCTGCCAGGTTTTAGTGAATTCGGGGATCAGCTGGACCAAGATGTCGGGGACAGGGAGACAGTTGGTGAGGGTGATGCTCCAGATGCTGCACTCCTGCAGCTCCATGCAGACCAGCTGGCCATCCAATTGAACATGATGGTAGAGCACTACGTCACAAAATCAAATCTTCACCTGAGATGTCCGATCCACTTACTCCAACTGGCAATTAAAGACGCAATCGCGAAGCACAATGCAATCAATTCAATAATCAACAAGGTTGGAAAAGTAGTCAAAACAGTCAGAAAAAGCACACTGAACACAGAGGAAATCGACAAATTAGGTGTTCGTCCCACAACTGCATTCGCAACCAGATGGAAAAGTCAGTTGCGGATGATCGAGTCGGTGCTGAAAATGTTTGAGAAGGACAAATCACATGCAATGATGTCCTCATTCTTCAAGGCTTAGTGAGAGTACTCACACCATTTGCTGAACTGGTGTTATGACTTACAAAAGGAAGACAGTTTACAAAAGGAACTGAGAAACCTGGGGATGATCCTACCGGCAGTTGCAGAAATACACAGAATGATGTCTGATGTTTCCAGTGACACTCCACTGGAAATAGCCGCATTCACAGAAACTCTAGCTGAGAACTTTACGACTCGTTATCATAGGTTTTATGACGACACCCACGTTATTCTGGCTGCATTATTAGATCCACGCTTCAAGAACGAGTGGACTGCAAGAGATGAAAAGGCAAGTAATTCATTACACAAAGGCATAGCATTCAGAAATTAACCATGGTTTATTAAAAGAAAAGAGTAGTATGCTAACTAACAATAATGGTCAAAATAATACAGTAGGCCTACATGTATGAAAACTTTATTATAAATAATAATAATAATAATAATAATAATAATAATAATAATAATAATAATAATAATAATACAGAAGGGCAAAATAATCATAGCTAATTGTATTGTTCTTGTTTGACAGATTGAGATCCGGGAGTTGTTAGTTCGTCAAACTGAACTTCTCTGCAGTGTAAATAAAAAAGTAACATCCCCTTCCCTTGTCGCTGACCCTGTGACTGTCCCTGACCCTGAGCCATCGAGCGCAAAAAAAGTCAAGTCAATGTTCCAGTCATACGCAACTGTGACCTGTTCGTCTTCTACAACACTAGACGTAAAAGGAGAAGTCGAGCAAAACCTTGGAATGCCAAGATTGAACAGCGAAGTTGACGTCCTTCGCTTCTGGAAAGAAAACTCTAATGTACTGCCACAAATTTCACAAATTGCAAGACGCATATTTAGCATTCCCAGCAGCTCGGCCAGCGTGGAAAGGGTGTTTTCTATTGCTGGTCTGATGTCCAGCAATAATCGCATGTGCTTGGCACCTGCCACTCTGCAAAAGCTCGTTTTTTCTGAAAGTTAACTTAGCACTGGAGATATAGCTTTGCTAATAAAAATATGTTCAACCAGCCAGCATTTTTTCTGTTCATAGTATTTCTCAATATTATTATATACAAGTTGGCTTAAAGAGATAGTTTTTCGTTTGACAATTTGTTTAACTTGATATTTTAGTTTGTGATTTATTTATTTTATTTAATGTAATGTTTTTCGTTTGATAATTTATTTAATTTAGCCTCATTCAACACTTATTTTTTATTTTGCTTTGTTTAAAAGTGAGCTAAAGGATAGCCTAATTTATTGGTTTGAGGCTGTTCAAAATTCCAATAAAGTATGTGGATGTTCTACTCTTAGTACTGCGTATTCGTTTTACAGTACATGCATCTTATGATCAGAGGTTTATTTAAAAAAAAAAAAAAAGATTCAAATTTACCGTGGAGCGAAAACGGAGCGAGACTTATTAAGGATGGCGTGGGGAGGGAGCGAGGAGCGGAAAATTGTACACCCAGAGCGGAGCTTGAGCGGAGTAATTATGAAATGCTTTGAGCGTGGAGCGCAAATTCTTTCCGCTCCGCTCCGCTCACATACTCTGCCCAGGACCTTTTCACTCGTTGCTACCAGCGCAGTGTTGAGTGCATCTGCTCTTTGCTGTATTAGGCACTGGGCGTTTTCGGTTTGACTCGACTCGTCAAGAAGAGCGGCGAATTGATTGCTAAGTTCCAGGTTGAAATTTGCTTGGATGTTCACGTCTTTCAGCTTGTCGTTCTGAAAGGTGCATCTGGCGATGGATGGGCTTCTTGTTGTTCTCAGCACCCATTTGAATTTGGCGCTCACCATCTTGTGGTCTGATCCATTGGTGCAGGTGTTGTAAGCGCGACAGTTTTTGACTGACTTCCACCACTTGGTGTTGAAGACAATGTGGTCTAGTTGAGCGAAGTCTCCTTTTGGGCTCTTATATGTGCGCAATCTCGTTGGTCGATTTCGGAACCAAGGCGCAGGCTTGAAAACTCGCACATGCTGATTAGCCTTCGACCATTGTTGTTCGAAATTGTGTGGTAGCTGAAGTTGCCTACCACTCTAGGATTGGTGTCGTAACTGTCCTTACCGAGTCTTGCGTTCACAGGTGGGTAAATCCAGTTTGTTTTTTCTAAATGGTTCATGACTGTTTCAGGAAGCACGGAAGGGGGCGGGAGGGGACGGGATTAGGAGGAGGGAGGGTCGAGCTTGCCTCCGTTTTGTTTGACAATACTTCGAACGTCAACAAGAAGTGACGTCACCCAACATCGCTTAGAGCACCTTTAAAATCATAATCAAGTAGGCTACTTTGCAAGTTTCTTTAATTGTATAGTTATCAAAATATTAAAATAGGTGTTCTTCTTTAAATCATGAGAAATTATTATTAAAACATAATGAAGTAAACTGTGCTTTTAAGTCAAACTTTTCATTTGACAACTACAAAGTCCACTTTTTAAAAGTGTACTGCATTAAAGTGTACTATCTTTAAGTAGGCCTACACTTTACACATTATATTATATTATCTGCAAGTACAGTCTTTTGAAAATACAAGATTTGAAGAGCACTTCTTTTAACAAGGGGAAAACTTAACAATAAAAAAGCTTGATAGATAAGAAGAAAAAAAAAAGAAGAAAAACAGTATATAATATTTCCATAAATTGAAATTAAGGGTGTTTGGAACAGCCAATGTTTTTTAGTTATGCCACATCTTCATTGGTTCATCATCATTACACTATATATGCATAATAACACAATATATTCTAAGATCCATTTCAATATGAATGAGGTTTACAATTCTAAATATATAAGTTTGATTCTTAATATATCTAAACTTCTGAATTTACAGTGTATTGGCATATGTAAATGCCATTCATCATTCCCAACCAAAAATACACCTAAAATCCTGAATAATGTTCTCTCTCTACAGTCTGTCTATCTCATCCTTGTTCTCACATTCAGTTTTACTTGTGAAGTGACTTTGTTAAGATAATGTGAAACTTCTACATACAGTCCAGAAGTGTCCACGTTATTTTAAGTGACTTACCCCCAGGACGGCATCCACAGCAAAGACCGCCAGAGGGTCCAGCACTGTCCACACTGCTGCAGCCATGATAAACTTTGACAGGAAGGAGGGCGGTGAGCCAAACGCTAGCTGACAGCCCCATCTGATCAGGAGCAGCAGTAGCGTAGCTGCATTCAAGGTCAGGGGGCCTAGCAGCACCAGCAGAACCTCCTCCAGGGTAGATAGAAGCGAACCCTGATAGACCAGATCCACCGTATGCACACCCAAGCCAAACCTGCCCCGAGAGACACATGACGGGAAAATGATTTAGCAAGATTATCAAATAAAAAATAAATGATAATTCTTCATATAGTGGGTGTAAATTGTAAACTTAATCAATTCCAAGGTATGTGGTGTTATTACGCTCTTGAAAACAAAGTTCCTAAAGGTCTATTTGCAGAGATGACAAATAAGACCATTTTGGGTTTCCCAAAGAACCTCTCAGTGAACAGTTCTAAACAGAACCATTTTATTTATTTATTTATTTATTTATATGAATAATATTTTAATAATCTAAATTACCTTTTTCCAACTACAAAGAACCTTTATGTTTAAGAGTGTAGGCATGATGTAAAGTAAAACCAAGTTAACTGTTTATACATGCATACTGTAGCAATAATGAAAGGGGGGGGGGGGATCTAATTGAAAATCAAAAAACAGCACAAAATAAGGTGAAATGTATAAGAACTTACACTAATATGTAATGTTTTTACACAATGTTTCATGTTTTTCCTAATCTAGCATCCTCTATCTGCTCATTAATCCTCCTCTAATGTTACCTGGGAATCTCTTCCACTCTTCATTTCACCTATTCAGCCCATTTCTGCTGCTCACGTTCACCACTCCAGCTGTTCTACTCAAGCATTTTCCAACACTTACTGTAGGTTATGTCTTTCTAAGATAATATTTTAGATTTATAGTCAAATTAAAATTGATTTAATTCAACTCAATGCGGGACTCGACTTGATTCAGTTGTGTTATATTATTCAGTCTGAGAATCAACTTGAATACACTGCATTCAAGTTTCAATCCGATTTGATCTGCATATTATGTACCGTATGTGATACAATTCCAGATTAGATTATATTCCATTGTCAAATATGAAATGCACTCTTCATGTTTGTGTTAGGATGCTTTGCTGTAAATTACGTCAATAGATTTAGCCACCTAACACAACTCACTCCAGCGTTTACAACAGGACCTGTGTTGGTAATGAAGAGGTTTTTCCACATGCTTATGGTGCAATAAAATCCACAGAACACATGTTGTTGTGTAGACGGGTGGGACTCATTTGGCACTGCAAGGTTGTGTGCTGATTTTGAAGTGTGTTTGTGTGTGTAGGAGTGGAGGGGGGTGGTATTTGTGAGAATGCTGGGGGTAATGAAATGTGCGTGGGGTAGAGTGAGAGAGAGACGCTAATGACTGCGGGGCGTGCAAGCGTGTGTGTGTGTGTGTGTGTGTGCTGTCAGTTTGCAGCTGATCTCTGACCGCTACTGTGGTCACCAGCCCTGTAGAGAAACGCTCGCAGCGGACAAACGGACAGACATGTGGAACATGTCATGAGCCTATGACCCCGGCTCTGTGTTTTCCACTTGTTTCTCCCTCATCTGTCCTTCTTTACATTCCTCTCATCTTCTGTCAGTCGTTTTCCATTATTTAATGATCGGATTTGTTTGGCAACAACGCAACTTGGTGCATAAGAATTTTCACTGAGCGACTTCTGGATGATAAATTAAATTAACACCACATGCTAAACAGAACCACACTGCAGTATAACACAGGGTTTATGATGAAACGCTGTCCACACAATAGGAGAAGCTAAATTCTTTCCAAATAATGGATACTTACAGGCCCGTACCACCGCATGTTATAATCAACTGACTTTCCCCTCATGAGGTTGTTAAAGTTTAGACAAGTCTTGTAAAAGATGCACGTGTATGAGTCTGTTTGCCTGCATATAAATGCACATGCACAACATATGACAACAGGGCATGAATCACCTGCATGTTTTTTTTTTTTTTTTTTTGCGAGTGTGTTTCCAGTGAATTATTGTAAGCAGACATTTGTAAAGGTCAGCATATTCTCTCCTGGAATATTTCTGCATGTATTTGTGTGTTTGGAATAATGATGAGCTTGACACTGTGTTTGCGAATGATTGTTCTGTGTGTGTGGTCACGCATGTCTCACCTGTTGACGGGGATGTGTTGAGCCTGCAGAAAGAGCCACTGGCTGCAGTAATGCATGTACATACGGGGAAACCACATTACAATGAAAAGAAAAATGCTCAGACTGATCTGAGACAGATGAGGACATGGACGGCAGGACAAATCGAGCAGTGACGGGAGGAGACGCACTGCCAGACGTGTTCTCTCGGCCGTCCCACAACACACAGCGTTAGACCTGTGCAAACTGTGCCGGTGAGATCTGGGGACGACACATATGATTCTATAAGCTGTGAGCCATTGTGGATAAATATGATTGAATAATAAAAAAATAAAAATAAAAAAAAACTTAATTTTCACTTAACATGTCTGATTGCAATTATTACAAATTTTGGTTCTGGGGACAAAATTAAGATCACATTTTAAAACAGGCCATGTTAACAGCTGTGGCTACCAAGTCCAAATATCATTAGAGCAAAAATGTTCTTAGTTGTGATTTTGACAATGTGCAGTGGTAATAATGCATTTCTAAAAGGAGAAAAAGTTATTAAATTCTTAGTTATTAAATATTTAAATAGTGATGTTTTTTGAAAATCTAAAAATGCAGATTTTTTTCTGAGATTGGAAGGATTAGAGGATAGAATACACAGTTTATAAATCGTAAAGTCCCCATAAAACATGAAAACCCAACATCGGTCGGTTTTTAAGTTTTTGAAAGTCTCATTGTCAACAGGGCTGCGTTTATTTGATCATTTATTTGAAATATTTTTACAATTCAAAATAACTGTTTTCTATTTTAATAAATGTAAAAAGTAATTTATCCCTGTGATGAAAAATCTGAATTTTCAGAAGCCATTACTCTTTGCTGCCACATTTAATTGAATGTTTCCTTACTGAATATCAGTATTAATTTCTTAAAAAAATATATTATAATACTGACCCAAATCTGCACACACATACACACACACTTTCCACTATCATAATCGAGTACGATCCTACCTGTGTCTGCAACATTCAAGCAATCACAGCTGACTAAGATATGAAAGATAACATATACAGAACTAAAACATCCACACTACACCAAAACACCTTCTGTAAATCCACAACACCCTAGACAGAGTTAATGTGTCAGGGATGCTTCCCTGTCAAGCCGCATTACGCCACAGCGGCAAATAAATTCTGACTTGCATCCCCTTTCTAATGAACGTATCAATGATATATGAACAGATGTATTTTTAGCCGCCTGCGCAGACTAGCTTTTCAAGAGAGAATGTCTAATGCAATGTGAAATCTGTTGTTGCCACAAAACCGATTTTTATTGCTATAGCTCCATTTCTTGAGATTAGTTTAAAAGAAAGGGTGAACAGAAAACAGTTTAGAGCATGTCTTTGAAATGTGAAGGAGAAAAGAAGGTGGTAAAGTGTTACACTCATCTGTGTTGTTACATTCAGACTTTGTACTATTACACACTATCGTTCACAGTCAGGGTAGAACTTCAGGGTTGAAGTCAATTAAACTTTAGCTTGTAACTCATCCTGCAATGTTTGTGCTATATGGACGTAAGTGATATCACAAATCATCTTGGTAAAATCTATCTAAATAATCTAATGTTAGTATGAATTACCAATGACTCAAAACTAATTGCACCCACTCTTCTCTAAAACGTCAGAATTATTACAAGTAGTGTGAAGTGTGGTGTAGGTGCAGGTCATGACGTGTGTTGGCAGGAAAGACGTGCAGTGAGGTGGGATTGATTTATGGCCTAATGCCTGTGAGGCAAAGCACAGCAACCCTGAGAACTATCTGTGCTTTTAGTTACTGCTTCAAATCTGGAGTCAGTTAAAAGCTGGACGTCTTTTTTTATTTGCAGAATTAAGCTATTTGCTTTCACCTTTTCTGTTTTGGACTAAAGACATTGTTTTGTAAATGTGCCAAAGCCACTTTTTACCCCCTCCATCAGAAAACACATTGAGTCACACAAAGTGCTAAAGAGGGTCAAAAATGAAACTAGAGGTGATGGGTGAAAAAGAGTGAAAGCAAAACCTATTTAAAAAGGAAACATTATGCTGACTTCTACAATAACCCGTTTTGGCCGGTAAATAAGGCATGCTTCATAAATAAGCCAATCCCAAAATGCAATATATTATATATATATATATATATATATATATATATATATATATATATATATATATATATATATATATATATATATACACACACACACTCACCTAAAGGATTATTAGGAACACCTGTTCAATTTCTCATTAATGCAATTATCTAATCAACCAATCACATGGCAGTTGCTTCAATGCATTTAGGGGTGTGGTCCTGGTCAAGACAATCTCCCAAACTGAATGTCAGAATGGGAAAGAAAGTTGATTTAAGCAATTTTGAGCGTGGCATGGTTGTTGGTGCCAGACGGGCTGGTCTGAGTATTTCACAATCTGCTCAGTTACTGGGATTTTCACGCACAACCATTTCTAGGGTTTACAAAGAATGGTGTGAAAAGGGAAAAACATCCAGTATGCGGCAGTCCTGTGGGCGAAAATGCCTTGTTGATGCTAGAGGTCAGAGGAGAATGGGCCGACTGATTCAAGCTGATAGAAGAGCAACTTTGACTGAAATAACCACTCGTTACAACCGAGGTATGCAGCAAAGCATTTGTGAAGCCACAACACGTACAACCTTGAGGCGGATGGACAACAACAGCAGAAGACCCCACCGGGTACCACTCATCTCCACTACAAATAGGAAAAAGAGGCTACAATTTGCATGAGCTCACCAAAATTGGACAGTTGAAGACTGGAAAAAATGTTGCCTGGTCTGATGAGTCTCAATTTCTGTTGAGACATTCAGATGGTAGAGTCAGAATTTGGCGTAAACAGAATGAGAACATGGATCCATCATGCCTTGTTACCACTGTGCAGGCTGGTGGTGGTGGTATAATGGTGTGGGGGATGTTTTCTTGGCACACTTTAGGCCCCTTAGTGCCAATTGGGCATCGTTTAAATGCCACAGCCTACCTGAACATTGTTTCTGTCCATGTCCATCCCTTTATGACCACCATGTACCCATCCTCTGATGGCTACTTCCAGCAGGATAAAGCATGTCCATTTGGGATGTGGTGGAACGGGAGCTTCGTGCCCTGGATGTGCATCCCACAAATCTCCATCAACTGCAAGATGCCATCCTATCAATATGGGCCAATATTTCTAAAGAATGCTTTCAGCACCTTGTTGAATCAATGCCACGCAGAATTAAGGCAGTTAATATTATATATATATATATATATATATATATATATATATATATATATATATATATATATATATATATATATATATATATATATATATATATATATAATTCATGTCAAATACTGAACAAATGTACTAAGTTAAGTTAATTCATGTACCATTTTACCCAATATCATATGTCCCTATTATATTTTCTTTTTTCTTTTCTTTTTTTTTAACATGCCATTGTCAAACCTTATTGGAACTTTGAGTCTAGCCTCTTGTCCGCTTCACACAAGGAGCTCTATTTGTGAATATGGTGTTTCAAATCAGAAAACAACGACAAAAAAGGTCCATTGGAGGAGGGGCAGGAGGGAAGAGTCCATGAGGGAATGGGAGGAAGAGTCCAAGAGGGAATGGGAGAAAGAGTCCATGGGGAAGCAGAGTAAGGAATAGTCCAAGTGGGAGTCAGCAGATGGAAAAGCCAGGAAGGAGACGGAGGAGAGAGGAGCCAGACTCACGGCAGAACCGATGGAGGGAGGAGCCAGGAATCTTATGGAGTGATGTGGAGCAGGGAGGTGTGGAGACCCAGGTGAAGCTGAAGAGAAAAAGACCCAAGGTGACACCGTGGGTCTGGAGGGCCATGGCAGAGCCACATGCTTGCAGGGTTGAGGTGTAGACGATAGCTCGGCAGACTGGGGTGGAGCCGGTGGGAGTGAGTACCCATAAAACATATCAGGTGAATCTGAAGAGAAAAAGATCCAGGGTGACACCGTGGGTCTGGAGGGCCATGGCAGAGCCACATGCTTGCAGGGCTGAGGTGTAGACGATTGCTCAGCAGACTGGGGTGGAGCCGGTGGGAGTGAGGAAAACAGTGTAAAAAATTTTGACAATTATTAATACAGTTGAACTATACAACACAGTGATGAATCCTGAAACAAGCTATAAGCTGCATTGGCATAGCAATACAAGTCTTTTCACATGATTTTTGTTAAAACTATGGTGGTGGGACCTCGGTCCTTCTAGGGGTGTTCGGGGGCATGCCCCCCCGTGAGAAAAATTTGTGCATTTTAATGTTAAATTCATCAATCTGGTGCACTTTGAGGGTTCAAAATTAAAAGCTCCAACCCATATTCAGTGTGCAAATTAAACAAAGAAAAATTCAAACCTCTTTTAGTTACAGTGTCTATTTACATTACACCTAGGCTACTAATAATAGTTATAATATTAATATTGACAATGACAGTAATAGCCATATTTTGTAAAACAAATGCACTAAAAAATAAAGGAAACTTTCATAATTAGTGTTGTATCAATTTCTATACTTGAAAGAGTATGATCTTTGCACATGATCTTTTATTTTGACGCAAACTGCATCAAGCTTTTATTTTGGCGGAAAACATGGTTTGCAAACGCCTCTCATTAGATTTCTAGTGAATTGCGTTAATCGTCAACTATGCAGATGTGGAAATAATCTGTAACTGGGTTATGAGTTCCTGCACTCATGACATAGCCTAAGTGTTTTGAAAGTAGTTCTGCTTACCGCGGATTCTACACTTTCTCTCTCCTGATCCTCCTCACTATCCTCATCTGCCGCTGGAGCTGATGAAGGTCAGAAAACATATATTTTGACAAATAAAGCGTCTGCTTTAAGGGCCTGGTTCTATTTTTTCACGCTATTTCTCTGCACATTCCTTGCATTTCTTCTCCATCTCGCTGACTATTTTGACAGATACACACTGACACTGCTGAACGCTCGCTCATTCGTTTAAAGTTGTGAAACTTGTGATTGGGCCAGCCCAGTGTCAATCAAGAAAAGAGCCAATGGGCCGCTGATCTACGTGTTTCATGGGCTGGTCTGTCAGAAAAAAATTTAAAAAATAACACGGACTTTTTTTGACCAATGCATTACACCGGCAAAAACCCAGCGCCGCCAATTAAGCAAAACAAAACAAAACGAATGGGCCGCCAATGTACAAATTTTATGGGCCGTTAAAAAAAATAAAAATAAAAAAATTATTAAAAATTAAAAGTATGTATGAGTATGAAATGTTTTGGCCCAAAAAGCACGTCGGCCCACCGGGAAAATGCCCGGTATACCCAATGGCCAGTCCAGCCATGCCGAAGGAGATATCTATTTGGTATGCCAACTAATTTGATTCATATTCTTTTGGTTTATCTGGCCAATATTATTATTTTTTTATTATTAAATCGGTACCCGGTATCAGCAAGTACTAAAAATAAAAGTATCGTATCAGACTTATTCTGGAAAATCATGGTTTCGTGTCATCCCTAGCTAGGACAGACAAATAGCAACAAAGGAGATTGGGGACTTGCTGGAGCCAGTGAGTCAATTTTATTATCCGTGCTCATAGGGAGCAAATCTACATAAGGGGCAGGGGCATGGGCAAGACCAAATCCAAACAGTACAACTAAATAGGCTTAATAGATGTAAGAACGGACAGGGAACTGAACTGAGCTGAACATGGAGTATATACACAGACAAAATGAACTAACAAGGGGCAGGTGGACACAAAAGCTATAGTAACAAAAAGGCACACAATAGGAAACTAAAGAAGACATTCTATAGTAGTTCATAGAAGTAATCCAAAAACCAAAAGGAGACCAAAACAGAATATTACCATATTGCATGCTTTGTAAACTAATACATTTTGACATTTGCATCACATAACCAGTGCAATATGTATGACATTTTTGACGTAATAAACTTGCTCAGTAGTTTACCTGATAAAGCACTGCACTTTTAGAGCTTTTGTTAATTCTATAGGTTAGGTTTAGGGTAATGTAGGCGGTAGGTTAATTTTAGCGTCACACTGGACATTAATTTACAAACTGCTGTGATTCATACAACAACCAATGTAATAAAATGTTCTTTCAGAGGAAACTGAACATGCTATTTAGTGCAAGTCACTGGACATTTCACTCTGAATGTGCCGTGAAACGTGCTACAAACAATTCAGTGTGTAAAAAAATTGTAAAATGTAACCCACAGGTAAATTTTTTTCATGTTCAATAAACCTGCATCTGTAAAAAAAAAAAAAAAAAAAACACCTTGTGGACGTTTCATCTGAA
This sequence comes from Scardinius erythrophthalmus, assembly GCF_964197995.2. Classification (NCBI taxonomy): domain Eukaryota; kingdom Metazoa; phylum Chordata; class Actinopteri; order Cypriniformes; family Leuciscidae; genus Scardinius; species Scardinius erythrophthalmus. The sequence continues at coordinate 9,832,581 of NC_138242.1, forward strand.
AAGTGCAGCAAATCTACCTGAAACAATGGATTTCAGGTTTTGGAGAAATGTAGGCAAAGTCACGTATTTGAGCCTGCAGAACGTGTGCCTGTGTTTCTACACCTATCTCAGCAGAATCATTCGACTGATTAACCTTACCCTAAATATTTATTTATTTAATATTAAAGGTACAATATGCAAGAATGTTTTTGCCGCTAGAGGGCGCTACATTCCAAACAACAACAACGGCGTAGCTTGATGATGTGAAGGAGCGTGGAATGATGGGAACTGTCGTTTTAAACTCCACCGTGGATGTAAATCTATTTGTTATGATGTAAATCAGTCAGACGGGAATCGAAAAATCATGTTCATGGATGAGGCTAAGTTCTATTTTTATAATGATAAATGCAATCGGTAAAGAATAATTGTGTTCCATAACGACTGCAAGATACAAGCTAATGTTTGTTGCTTGATAGACGCTACAACTACAACTTCAGCATTTGTCCAGGACTCCACGCAGTACGAGCGGAAACCGAGGGTAACGCGGATATGGCGCAATTGACTGGTGACTCCCAGCTCCCCCCTGCTCTAACGCCCCATTTCCTTGGTTAAAATCGCAATTTTCTCACGATTTAAAAATAGTTGGAAACATTTGGGATATTGTAAGTAATCAACTTAACAAAATATATAACACTGGCCTTGAGATTATGGGATATTTTAATGCAAAATTCTTACATATTGTACCTTTAATGTAAAATTTAGTGCATTTTTATGTTTTAAAATTTTAATATTTATTTATTATTTTTCATTTTATATTTGTATGTATTATTAATATTTTGTTAAACCCCTTTTCTAATATAAGCTTCAATCAATAAACCTGATTGCATGACATCACAGAGACATTTGATTCTTTTCATTTGACGCTTATTTAGAGATCCATCCTAAAACTATTATGAGTCTGATGTTTCTGTGTTCTAATTAAAGCATTAATACAGAACATAGTGATCCAGCCTGAGAGAGACTATATTTAACCCCAGCTGAACTAAAAGTCAATGGAGTATGTAAGTGCTTTTGTCTGTGTGTATAGGTTGAAAATAGCTGTGCATGGTGATTGATAGCATAACGTTAAGATGTAGTATAGACAAAGTGTGTATATTAATAATCCTTTACACAAGGTTGAGTTTTACACAACTATTCTCAAGCAGATAACGTTCACTTTACAGTCAGCAGTGAGAAGCGCAGCTTTGATGTCAGTTGATCTAAAGCAATGCGCAATTGAAGAGAGACAGCAGGGATTTATTCTGAACGTTAACAGTTATCATAGAGAAGAGAACTACAGACATGTAAGAACATTCAAACTTCGTGTCAGTATCTGTGGCTACACACTTTCATAATAAACAACATGTAACTCTGGAATTTTGTCACATCAGTCAGGGCCTCAGCAGCATCAGTTAGATTCACGGTAACTTGATGCTTTAGTGTGTCAACAATGGGATGTTATGTAACCAAATTTAAATCTTAAAATACCCCAGCACATAATAAATAGCCTAATAATCAATAATCATTGTGATGTTTAAACCAACAGTCCCCAGATGCTATTTAAACCAACAGTCTCTTTTTCCACAAAGCCACAGATAATTTCAGCGTAATTTTTGGATATCATTCTCTTTGGCCACTTGCATCCTGTTTTCAACTAATATTTTACAATACAATGTAGATTTATATCTTGCCTTGTTTTTCCATAATTATCTTCACATCTCAAACTTTTATAAGAAACCCCATTTCCCTGTTTCTGGCAGGGTGAGATGCACATAAACGTGTTTCATTGAGAAAAAGGCAGCAAGAGGAGATTCGGGGAGTAGTAAAAGAGAATTACTGCCGCCGAATTAGAATACGGCTCATAATTAGAATAGGAATTTTGCCACTGCCAAATTATCAGAATTATTTGCAGCTGAGGGGAGATGGGAGCTGGGGTACTTTAACCTAATCGAAAGCAGAAAAAAATGTGTTCCACTTAATTAGTGGATCTCGTTTGACTAATAGCTAACCATTCCTTTTTAATGCAGTGAAGTTCTTATATATGAGAAAAGAGCTTGAGTCTCTATAAAAACAGAAACATGAACTATGTGTGTTCTGCCAGTGTCCTGGCTCTTACATCCAAACACTCTTCCACACCCCGTGTACATGAGGAAGCTGAGTTAAAGCCAGCGCAACATGTGTGTGTTTATAGGCCGGTTGCGTCTATCGGTAGGGAATCTCACATGGTAATGCCCAGACCCACTGAGTCTAATAAACACAGTGGAAACATGAAGTCTGTGAATGCACCTGGGATCCGCTGAGAGTGATTATGAGCAGGTTATTCAGCAAAACCCTGGCATAAAATGTCTTACTTTCAAAGCACATGTTCAATATGCTTCCCAGCGCAGCATCGGTGGGTTTTTAGCAGGAAATGAGTCATCAATTAAAATGATCTTGAATATCCACACAACTGAAATAGGCAAATAAACAAACTAAAGCAGGCCCAGAATCTGCAAATATTCTGCCAATTCTTTAAACTGAAATCTATTTTGCATGCAACTAGGCCATAAACCACACCTCAGATAAAATAAACACTGTAACCAAGAAATGATATAAAGTTTATGTATTTGGATTATCCTAACAAAAAACAGGCAAACTTTCAGACTTTTAGTTAGTTACAAATACACCTTAATTATATACTAAATGAAAGTTGCAAAATCATTGTTATATGTTTGTACACCCTATAACTTGGTTGACACAGTAGTAATATTTCAGTAGTTAAGTTTGTGGTTTTCTGTACCAATTTCGGTACCAGGGCAAAAACTGTACTTTAAAAAAATGTTGTTCCATTTTGTCTGGTCCGTTGGTAATCACCGTCAACCACCGCCATTTCTGAAGAACATTTAAATACTGTACAGTTGTCAATCCAGAAACTTAGCAGTGTACTTAGCAGTGTGAAACACTAAACTAAAATTGGATCAATGCATAACAAACACAAAGCAAGAGAAGGCCTTTACAATCACTATGAATATATTTTGGTACTCTAATTGATAATGATTATAATGAAAGGATTCACAAGTGTGCAGCTCATGTTGAACAAAACAAAACCTCATGCATTTGCACTAGCACTAGCATTATGACTGGCTACAATACTCAATGCTTGTAAAAACAAGCTGTAAATAGAAACCATTAGCACTCAGAAAGCACTTACAGAAATATGAAAGGGAGTGTTTGAAAGCAACGTCTATCAGCGGGTACAGAATATACCCAGCACTCGTTACTGCAGAAATGCTGGTACCGTCAACTTTTCTTTCTTTTTTTTTAGTAACGGCACATTTGTCAATGTTCATATAATGTACAAACCACAGGTATTATATAAAAACTTATTTTATTAAATTTGATATTATGATATTCTTAATGGTACTCAGTATAGAGTCCCTAAAGGGTAATGGTGCTGGAGAAAAATTGGGATGGGAGAAATAAATATTTTTTTTCAAATCTTTTGCGTTTCCCTGAGAAACTTTGCATTCCCTAGCAAAAAAATTGCATTCTCTCGCAAAGATATTTGCGTTCCCTCGCAAAACTTCCTGTTTACTGTCCCGCTGGCAGTGTTTCAGACAGCTCCGTACGTTAACAATGTTGCGGTTCATAGAGCTTGAACTTGGACTCAAATATAAATAAATGTGGTCAGTGCTTAGTTCAAGAAGTTCAGTAAAGTTGGATATATATTTACAGATTCAAACTTCCCGGATCAATAACTTGTGAGCTAAACATTTTTAAAACACAAATAACACCTATTTCCAATCATAGCAACGTAAACAACGAGCTACAACCCAATTTTCCTCAAAAAGAGATATTTATAATATAAATTGGTCTCTATGAACAGGCAGTCTGAAGGGTGTTGCACTTTGCAGACGGTCCCTTTAGACTTGTCTCTCCACCGCGTGTACCGTCTATCTAACCATAACTCCTTGAACTAAGCACTGATATATTTCTTTATATTTGAGTCCAAGTTCAAACAATATGAACCGCTCCATTGTTAACGTACAGAGCTGTCTGAAACACTGCCAGCGGGACATTAAACAGGAAGTGTCTGTGCGAGCTCACAACAGTTTTTGCGAGAGAACGCAAAAGTTTTGCGAGGAACACAAATATCTTTGTGAGAAAAAGCTAAAGTTTTGTGAGGGAATGGCAAGTTTCTCAGGGGAACGCAAAAGGTTTGCGAGATTTTTTTTTTTTTCAATTTTTTTTTCTCCTATCCCAGTATAGGGGCTCCGTATAGTATATTTACTTTTGGAACACATAAATGTTTCTTGAATTCTTGCTGTCTTGATTTATGAAGGAAAATGTAAAAAAAAAAAAAATATATATATATATATATATATATATATATATATATATATATATATATACGTTATAAAAAAAAAATGTCCCCTGTTGCTGATAGTTGTCGTGTTGCTTTAGTTACGGTGGCATCTTGAATTCACCACCCTCCAAATATGTACTACATTTCTTTATTATATCCAATCAAACAGTGTTTAAACAATGTAGGCATTTATTCATTAGTTTTGATTTCAACATGTCGTGCTAACCTGTTAACTAAAGCCACTCAATGAAACTTAAACCCAGCGCACTGCAAATATATGATCTCTTTTTCAAACAGAATCATGTGCCCTTGCAAATGAGAGCAGTCACCTAAAAAAAGCCTCAACACAGATGCACAAGACAGGACAGGAAGGACATTCAGAGGGACGTCAGAATAAAAAAAATAAAAAAAACTGCAGGTTTTGACCCACTGTTCACTGAATAAATCTGTACAGACTGCTGTCGCTGCAAATCCCGCTCCATACTACAAAATCCAAACCTGCCGCAGCCCACACGAACATCAGCAAACATTAAACAATTTCAGGGCCAAGGATCTTTTCACATTTAGTGTCCACAAAGCATATTTGTATGCTTAGGTCACACTAAAAACGTCTGAATGTCAATGCAATAGAAAGTATTAAAACAAGTGTCATTTATTTTAATAGAATATAGTACATGCACACATTTCATGCTTAATATATATATATATATATATATATATATATATATATATATATATATATATATATATATATATATATATACAGTATATTATTATTTTATTATTATTATTACATTATATTATTGTGACACTTTGTGACTGAGGAACTTTACTGAAACATGTTCCTAGGTCTTGTGATGAACTAAACCTGTGGTTATCTACCATTTTTGGTTTAATGTGTTGTGAGTATGTCCCAAGAACATCTGAGCTCTGTTCTAATCTCTTCTTCTCAATGATATGTTTGCTTTTGCTTGATGCATGTTTCAAATTCTTAAGAAATTATACTAGATATGTCCTATAATATCTAAGGAACGTGTAACTGTCTAACTGTACATGTATAAAATGTATATAATTTATATATTTTTTTCATCAAATTTTCTTTTTAGAAATGAATTAATCATTTTTAAAATGATTGTAAAAGCTTTATACATGTAGCTACAGAATGCCGTCAGATTCTTGAGGCTGTACAATTTATTGTTGTTTTGGGTTTCTTTATTTAAAGAGAAATGAAAAGACATTATAGCTGTTGCATACAGCAATCGAAATACAGCTGGTATTGTAAATAACTCGGGATATCACTGGGAAAACAAATAATTGGCCTTCTTGTTAAAGCGCAATCATAACAAGTCTAATCATAGATAAAAATCAAGCATCAAGAGAAACTTATCTAATAAGTCAAATCCACATTAGTCAATCATTATAGTCATTCAAGAGAAAATGTTTAATTCTTCAAACCCAGCAAAATTACACACAAATCTGAGCATGAGAAACTAAAGGACTGCAGCACCTAAATTGGCCTGTGACAACTGATAGCTCCATCACACTTTGCATCATGGGTAATTCAAACTGTGATAAAATCTGCTGTCAGCTAACCGCTTCATAGAGCCAGACATATTCACTTATTTACACAGGGAAGACTGCTGAAGTTTTAATACTACTTTAAAACTGTACTGCATGTTTTTGTTGGCACTAAATACATACACACTAAAACGTCTCTTTTTTTCAAGGCTCTACATTGGAAACATGCCTCGGATACATCTGTTTATTTTTGGATACAATTTGAAGGAAAACAATTATATATTAAATCTAAGTTATTTATTAGTGCAGAAATCTCTTGAGACTTTCTGAACATGCTGTTGGAATTCCATTAAAACACAACATGACTACTCTGTCCATGGCCTTCTATTCAGATGGACACCTCATTCTCTGAAGTGCACATGAAACTAGGGCTATGGGAAAATACACAACACAAACACACCATGATTCAGCCACCCACCACACCACGACCGGTCAGCCGCTCTCAGGCCAACAGCCCGTCAGATTTGACAGTTCTGATTTCTGTGAAGTCAGAGGCCATCTATACAGACCTGGCCATAGAAGTCTAGCTTGTGTTTGTGTGGAGTTTTGATGGTTCCCAGGAGCCTCTCAGCACAGGAAAGGGCCCATCAGCCCCTGAGGTGACTCTACACACCTCCAGACAAAACTACCCACAGTATTACATCAGAATTGATTGACCTGTGACTCCAAGATGGAGGAACGTGGGATGTGAAACTTCAGGCATGCTCTTCTTACACATGGCTTTCTCTGCGCTCACAATGAACAGCCGTAAGATGATTACTGAGATCTAAAATTAGCATACATAACAAAAAAAGAACATAGTGTTGATATTTTTTAAACAACATTGAATTAAAGTGAAAAGTTTTTTTAAAGTCAATGCCACTGCAAATGCCATTTGAAACCTATTTTTACTTCAGTAATCTTTACCACCTGCAAACAACAAGCCATTGAAGATCATGTTAAACTAAAGTTTATTGGCTATTTAAAAGAGTAAAACAGAAGTGCACATTAAATTAATTTACTGTGCACATGTAGTGTACTTCAAATATAAAAAGTATACAACTCTACTTGCAGATAATATACTATTAGTTAAATAATAGGCAAATAAAGTGTATGTAAAAAGAGCAGGTTCGTGACAGTTTCTTAAGGCAATTAACTCTTTTCCCACCATCCCTGCCATTGACAGAATTTTCCGGCAATCCATGTTTTCACTGTTATAAGGGGTGCTCTTAGACATCTTCTAGTAAGTCAAATTTATTTATATAGCACTTTTCACAGATAATAAATAAATAAAAAATAATACAGTAACAAACTCAAAATACAAAAATATTAAATAGAAATAGAAAACATAACAAACAAACATAAAAAAACCTTGACTAACTAAAAGCCTGCTTGAAGAGCAGAGTCTTCAGTTGCTTTTTGAAATAATCAATAGAGTTCGCACAACTCAGAAAGAGAGGCAAAGCATTCCACAGCCTAGGATAATAAATAAATAATCTCCAGAAACAGAAACAAGCGATACAAGCCATCATCAAAACTGCCTAATCTACTGAATGAAATGTTAGAATGAGGTATAGGACTGTGCAAACTTTTTTTTAAAAAAATTTATGAAACTTACCTACGTTCAAGCGTTGATTAAAAAAGAATGCATGAAGCTATATATATATATATATATATATATATATATATATATATATATATATATATATATATATATTTTTTTTTTTTTTTTTTTTTTTTTGAAGCAGAGACTATGTTCTTTCTTTTGACAAATTGTACTGTATGTTCAGATATTCATACAATAAAAATGTCCTGGGGGTCATGAAAGTTTCAACGAGGGAAAGAGTTGAGATTTAAGTACACTTTTAAAAAATGCACTTTCTAATGTTAAATTAAAAGTTTTATTTCAAAGTAAATTTTAAATAGTTATGTTTTAAAAATATTTTGTAATACTTTAAAGAAGTACAATTATTTTGATGTGTTGACTAACATACTTGATTATAATATTAACTATAGTGTGTTTTTCAACATTTTCAATATACCAAATTCCAACTTCATCTTTACAAATGTTTAATTATAAATAAAAAGTTTCAATAGAAATTACATTAAAGTATACTTTAGTTTACCATAAATGTTTGTTAGTAGATTCGGCACTACACTTTAACCATATTTCAAAGACAATATATGTATATTTATATATTATATGTATTTGCAATTAATATGCAGTTAAGTCCTGAAAACATTACATTCAGATCACACTTAACTAATATTTTTCTAATTATATTAAAGGTATGCTAAACTGTACTTTTTCACAAGGGAACACAGGAAAGAGAACATATGTGATCAAGTGATTTAAAAGAAAGTGACAAACATATTAAACTACATTCTGTATGTGGCCAATGAGAAACCACACAATTTACAGACAAGGTTAAGAGACTAAGAGAAGAAAATTGGAACACAAACTGTGAAGGAATCCATTGTGAAAGGATGGAAAGGAGTTTTGTGAAAGGAGATGGGAATGATTTTACAGATTTTGGAAGCATTGCTCATCCTCAAGAGGAAACACAGACCCTTTATCTTCCTCTTTTTAGGACAGGAAAAGTCACAGATATAATTGATATGAGATTTAGGGGGTATATTTCAATGTAATTAGAGTCTTGATAATTGGGCTAATTAGATATAATTGTTGTGTGAGACTGAGTTTGATTAAAACAGGTTTCCCCAAAACGAGAAAAAGGGGAAACATATTTCGTTGACATGATGACATTGGCGCAACATAAATATGTACAGTAATTAATGAAAAAACACAAACACACACATGCAGATAAAAACATTCACTGTCCCGCTCAATGAGAAAGGAATCTTTGACAAGAGTTATCTGCAGAGAAACTGCAGAACGATATCTCAAGGCAACATTCAAAGGAAACATCCAAAGGAAAAAAACAAGAAAGAAACGTCTGTCACAGTATAAATAAGTCATTAACAATAACTTTCTCGCTGTAGGCAGAGCCCTTCTAAAGCAGCACCCTTACCAACACCAAACCAAGGGACGCATTTGATATAATATACACCACCAATTGTCAAAAGTTTGGAATAATTAATATGATAAAAAATATATATAGTAAAAACAGTAATATTGTGAAGTATTATTCAAATTTAAAAGAACTTGTATTTGAAAATCGAATGTATTCCTGAGATGGCCAAGCTGAATGTTTAGCATCCTTTACTGCAGTCTTCAGTGTCACACGATCCTATGAAAATCATTCTTAAATGCTGATTTGCTGCTTAAGAAAAATTTCTAGTATTATCAATATTCAAAAGAGTTTTTGCTGCTTTATATTTTTATGGAATTTATTTGTGATACACTCATATTTAAAAGTTTATGGTAAGATGTAAAAAAAAAAAGAAAAAAAAAGAAAGAAAGAAATGAACACTTCTTCAGCAATGCATTAAACTGATCAAACATGTATAATGTTACAAAAGATTTCTATTTTATATTATATTTAAAAAAAATATTCAAAGAATCATGAAAAATATGTATCATGATTTTCAAAAAAAAAAAAATATTAAGCAGCAAATGCTGTTTATATTATTGAAAAGAATAAGATATTTTATTAATAATTGAGTACCAATAACAACTGAGCACCAAACCTGCATATTGGAATGATTTCTGAAGGATCATGTGACACTTAAGACTGAAGTAATGATGCTGAAAATTCAGCTTTGCCATCGCAGGAGTAAATTATATTTATATATTTAAATAAAAACAGATTTTTTTTTTAATTGTAATAATATTCCACAACATTGCTGTTTTTACTGTATTTTTAATCAAATAAAAGCAGTATTGGTGAGTAGAAGAGACTTAAAAAAAACAATCATTTCAAACTTTTGACCTGTGTGTGCATAATTCACACTATTGCTCCTCACATTAAGCAAACAAAAGACTTGACAAGTGAATCCAGTAGACTTTGATGTTAGCATGTTGCTAACCTAATAATACAATAAAGTCTAAAAAAGCACACAAATATATTGGGTAAAATGTTTTTATGTTTAATGAGATTGAACTTACTTTTAGTACTGAATGAAAAATGATTTATATTTACAAACAATATTTCCCTCAACTTTGTCCACAATTGTAACATGATACATTCGGGGATTGCTGTGTGTGAAGAAAAAAGGTGACAATGCCTTAGATTTTGGCCAAACATCATAACACATATTGTCTTGGCCCAACTAGCTTTTTTTCAGCACTTTTCTTCTCTATTGTGATGTACTGCCGGCTTCTCGAAAGAGAAAAAAAAAAAAGTAGGACGGGACTTAATTTTGTCCATCGGGAATTGACTGGATCGTGTCCCCACTTTGATTAAATGGCGACTCATCTGTATCTCAAAAAAAAAAAAAAAAAAAAAAAAGATTACTGACAAACAAGCACATCAAATAAGGTGGAAGGTCTTCAAACCTCAAACTCTTTTTATTATACTTTTTACGCTCTTTTCATTCTGAAAGTCTTTGTGTGCACTTATCAATACTTGCGCTCTGATGCATTTTGTTTGCTCTTTGAAATTGTAATGTGTGGTTTAAGGTTATTACTCTGGCAAAGGTGTTTGATATGTAAATCTGGGAGAGGATCAAATGAGGAGAAAAACAGAAGTCAAAGAGAAAGAACAAGAGCAGCTCTGCCCATTCAGATAAACAGCTCTCTGAGCAATACCCAGCATCCCCTGCTCTCAGTTCACTGAAAACCACTAGCCTTGAGACATGCCTTTTTGTCTGTGCTGTTAGTTGGGGTGGTTGAGACCAGATGTAAGCATTATATTGTGCTTATAACCATATACAGGTATGTATATTCCAGAAATTGTACTATTTTAATATTAATGACATACACATGATTAATGGTGATATGTACAGTATCACCATTAATCATTTCCACTTCTAATATTCTGTGTACTATTTGCCACATCCAGATTTTTCATTAACAGTAAAATAATTATAATATGAAATTTGAGAACAATGTAAAATGAAAAAAGAAAAACAAACTTAAGTCTTTAGCTTAAGTCTCATTACTAATAAGTCTTTAGCTTCTAAAAATAGCACAGCAAACTCTGGTCATTCTCTTAGATTACAGAATGAGGTGTAAATGTTTAAACAGTATTGGAGGAGTTCCCTTGCTGGACACCTGACCTTCTTCATTCTTTTGATTATTATTATTTTTTTTTTATTATTACAATTTTAGTTTTGTAAGATTAACACACATGCACGAATGTATTACATGACTGTATTAAACATGTCAAGAATTTAATCATGAGCCTTTAAATTAAATGATTTTTAAGATCTCAAGAAAAGAAAATCAGCCAAATTCGTCCAAATACGCAAGTGCTACTGCACAACAGTCAATACACAAGCATTACCCCTCAGGGCACTTCTCAGCAAATTCGTTAAAAATCAACAAGCTAATACTCAAGTAATACTTTACATATATAATAATCGAGATAAATATTGATTTTATTTCCAAGTTGTCATGAAAAAAACTCACATTTCATTATGTACAGTTTACTTAGTAATACGGCATGCTCAACACTGTTTGTTTGGAGTTTTAGTCGGCACACATTGTACTTTCAGAGGTCATTGAAGCGGGCTGGGCAACAACTCATACGGATTTTCCATGCAAACAAATGGGACAGCAGTTATCAATAAACCGTGGCTGTGAACTGTCAACACCTCTGTTTGAGCCAAACACATTTCACATCAGAAGAAAAAAAAAATCAAATGTAACAGAGTCTCTGCTGATTCTCTAGATGGCAGTAATATGCCTCACTCATACACATATCATATTAAAACCATAGAGCATGTATGAAGACAGCATGTTACCGGGGGAGGGGGGTGGGGGTTATATCCGATCTGTCATGCTCAGGTACATTTAGATGATCTTGCAAAATGAAACCCTTCAAACTGTTTTATCGGTGTTTGAACAATTATAGCATGTCCTGGGAGAAAAAAAAAAAATCTTGATCGTGATTTTTTTGTTTGGTAATGAGCAGTATTAGGAACACTGATTGTTTGTTATAAAAATAAAATAAAATAAAAATTGGGCTGTGCAACGATTAATCACGATTAACTGCATCCAAAATAAAAGTTTGTTTTTAAATAATATATGTGTGTGTGCTGTGTAATTATTTTGTATATACAGATACACACACATACATGTATATATTTAAGAAAAAGTTATGTATACATATAATATTTATATATAATACAAATTATATATAAATATACAGTATATACATGCAAATATTTCTCAAATATATACATACATGTGTGTGTAGTTATATATACAAAATAATTATACACAGTACACACATATATTATGTAAACACACTTTTATTTTGGATGTGATTAATCACGATTAATCGTTGCACAGCCCTAAAAACAATGTTAATACCAGATGAATTGAAAATAGGTTGTTTTAAGAAAGACAATTTTGGTAGCACTTTATTTTACAGTCCTATTTCTCATGAACATACTATGTACTTATTGTAGTAATGTAGTAATAACCCTAAACCTTAACCCATGTAGTTACCTTACACTACTCAGTACGGTAACTCTTTATTTTACAGTGTTCTTGTTACATATGTTACATGTACTTACAATAACAGTAAATAATGCATAATGACATGCAAATAACCCTCAACCAATTCCTAATCCTACCCTAACCCTATAGTAAGCACAATTAGTTCCCCAATATTACTCAGTACTTAAATATATAATTACACTATAACAATGACACCTTAAAATAAAGTGTAACCCTCTGTACTTTTGTGGGTAAGTACACTTTAAGTGCATTGAGAGTGCACTTATTGTAAAATAAAGTGCAACCGATTTTTTTTTTTAATAGATTTTTTTAAAAAGCATATATGATATACATGTAATGCACATATATAAATGTGTTTCATTAGTTATTTTAAATTCAAGAAAAAAATCCCTAATTGAAGAATCTCCCATGTACAAGCACCTAAACACATGCACAAATGTTTACACCCTAATTATGGTGTAACAAAATTTCCATCCAATAAAATGAATAAAATAGTTTTCTCTAAAATCAGTATGATCTCCCTAGGATTGTTATGTGAGAACTACGTGATTTGCATTTCAAAACAATATGAATAAACTAAGAAACAGTCGATTGAATTGTATTTCAGACTGCTTCGCATAAAACACAGCAAGGCTAAACTGTGCCTGTTGATGTCTGGCATTACTTTTTGAAGTCCTTTATCGTGCTTTGGGTAAGTCGTTGTGCTCCAGCCCCTCTCTTCTCTGATGTGTGGCCTGAGTTTCATTTGATTTCCTCTCATACTTGCAGCAGCATAGCTTCTGATCTTGTTTAATACTAGTCCAGCGGCAACAAATTACCAATTTTCAAAAATGAGCAGAGGTAGGCAGCTCTAAATCCTATAAAACGAGTCGCTCTTTCTTTCTTCTCAGAGAAATGTACAGCGTTGGCAATAATTCGGGCAAAATCAAAATAAAAACACACCTCAATTTTTCCCTCTGTGGATTTAGGCGAGGGGCTTTCATCGCAGGCACGTGCAGTGAAATTTAGGTAAGTGTTTTGTGAAATGCAATTTTGACGAGGTCGTTTATAAGATTTGTACGGTGCTGATGTTTGTGTCGGTGTGTTTTCACTCCTGTTTTCTCATTAATATCAAATGCTGTAAGCCACAATAAAACGGAGAAAACACTCATTCGTAGGCCTTCTTGTGCACTTTGCATCACCAGAGAAAAAGCAATTATCCACAGCACAAGGTTTTATGTGTTGCCGATGTTAACGTTACCATGATCCTTTCAATAAAAACACACATTGAGTTTGACAATAAAACGACATTCATATTGAGGACAGCGACATTCATATTGAGCCTCAAATAAATCATGCAAGTTGATGAGTGTTGATATATGCACTGAGAAAAAGCTGCAGTATTATAGGGTTACAACTCAACAATAACAATTTTCAAAGAAATATTGGAAAATTAGGTGGTGGAATTTAAATATAATCTCAGCATAAAAGATATATTCAAAAGATTAGGGTTGTGTGTGCATGCTTATATGTAGGCCTTTAATGTTTATCCACACACTGAGACACAATGTTCAGCACAGCATACCACTGTAGTGTGTTCACTACTTCTGCAGCATGCTGTGCCCAGCATATGCAAATTTTGTGAATGCCCAATGCATTTGCCAAAATAACGCTGTTGTAACACTATTCCACAATGCAATGCAATTGACTTGAACTTGCATTTTCAGTATGTCAAGACATAAAAACAACTATATCTTTTTAATATTATTTTCAAAATGGTAACTTTACGTCAACTGCTGAATTAAACATCATGAGGTCATGTGATGACAAAGATATTTCTGTTTGTCATGATTCTGTTTGTCATGACATAATGCCTACTGTTCCACATGCACAGTATGCAGTAAGTATGCACGTTTTCCATTCTGAACATTACTATATCCATAGGCATGAAATTGGCCTTGAGAAATGACACTTACCGCACAGAGAAGGTGAACTGGTCCAGCTGATCTTTAGGGAGAGGTTTGAGCGTTTCACTGTTTCTCTCGATTATCTTCTGTCTGCCGCTCTGATCGGAGAGACACATGTGCATGTCATTTGTAATCAGAGTAGGAAACAGTTGCAGTGATTTATCTTGGGAATACAATGATAGCAGTACACTTCACTCTGGCATCATCTCTCAAACACACACACACACACACACACACACACACACACACACACACACACACACACACACACACAAAACAATCAGCACAGGAAACAAATGGCATTCACATTACAGACAACATCTAATCAAAGTTGAGGCAAAGACAGAGATAGGGTGAAATTAACAAAAAGACAGTCACTAAACATTAAAGACATAAAAAAGAAATTGCATGTTTATAAAAGCACACCTGGCATACACAAACTACTGAAATCAACTACTAGTAATTATGACTCATTATGATAATCTATTAATAGTATCACAAGTGTATTGCCAACACAAAGGCTTTTCCAAAAGAAAGGCATCATATTAATACTGCCTCAAGACATTGTGTCGAAGTCTTGCAACTAAATCAGCAAAATAAATAAATCCAATATGCGACAGACACAGGGAAATTGTGATTATTTGTAGATATTTCATTAAATTATATTACTCAGTTTCAAAATATCAGGAAAACAGATCAATATAATTAAACAAAACAGTCTAGTTTATCCAATACTTGTGTTTATGTATTTTATGTATTTTGTGCTTAAAGAGCAGTGGTTCTCTTTTTTGGGCAGTGCCCCCATCATCCAGGTCCCTTTCCGCCGGAAGGCCGAAGCTGATCGGTTGGTTTTTGTCACATGACCTGCTGTGCGTTTGCGGCATTCTGAAAAGTTGAGATGTTTTCAACCGTCCGCGTCACTTCTATTATGAGAGCACTTGCCGAGTGGCTACATTTGAAATAACGAATTTGCACGCGCATAAAACACGATATGTGAAAGGCCCCTAACTGATTCGAGTCGGCACTCGGCACTGCTGCGGAGTAGCACAGTACCTGCACAGTACCAAAACGACTGCAATTTTGTTTATTTACCGCTAGAGCACCAAAAGTTACGGACTGTAGCTTTCATATATAATTAATAAGCATGTCACTAAAAGCCAAATAACTGATTTGATTTGAATGAACAGTGGGAATATTATCATAGTTTCTCAGAGATCAAAAAAGTAATCTGAAGTAGTTAGCCTATATATCAGTGTTAACGAAATGCAACGGTTACAAATTTGACATTCAAAATTTAATTATGTGGCTTATCGCAAATAGCGGCCAATCAGCGAGAAGCAGCCAAAAAATGCAACGGTTACAAATTTGACATTCAAATTTTAATTAACAGCAGCTGTACCGCAAACAGTCAGTCAGCAAACAACAAGAATTCTTATAAAGTATTTTCAACAGAGAACATTAACAGGGAAAAAGCAGAATGATTTATTTGAACTTTCGAATTTGCATCTTTCAAAATTGATTTGAAAATTAGTGTGAGCCCTGTGCTTGATGTTTTTCTGCTATTTTTTTTTACTGCGGGTTGCAGAGACGTTAGTTTTTAGCTAATCCAAGCGATTGCGGTACTTAGACTGCATGTGGATGTGACAAGAATAAACACATATGAACAATTAAATTATTATCGTCTTATTAATTATTTTTAACTATCTTGAAACTATCCAAGCAGCGTTTCCTGCTCAGATGTGACTGCGGAATTAATACATTACCAAAATGTGATTACTATTTAAATTATCCATCAAATTGTCATTTTCTCCTTAATCATTAACAATAATGATTGACCAGTAAATTAGGTGAACAAAGAAAACATTTTGGCATTAGGCATTGGCATTAGTTAATGCCTAAAAATGTAAAAGTTATACCTTATAAATAGAATTTAGTTTAATTAATTTTAAAATTCATCGCCGGAGCAAATGGGAACATGATTTATTGAAACTATTTGAAAATATATAAGTGGTTCTTAAGTCAATCCTTTTTTAATGGCTTGTCTACTTTCCATTCCTCCGCTGCGTGTAGATTAAAAAGTTTGTCAAAACAAACTTAAAGTTGTTTTGAGAAAGCCGGACCAGATAGTTTGAAGAAGTGATTCTAGTCAGCGCTGGATTCTAGCCACCACCGGATTGTTGTCAGCCCGAAACACATTTTTGAGTGCTGATTCTTGTCAGCGCTGGATTCAAGTCAGTGCTTGAGCGCTGGTCTATGACTGGAAAAATAATAGAGTCGTTGCAAAAGAAACAACGACTATATAGCTTACATGTCACATTAAACTGGTAGATTTTAGAATGTTGTAGGCAATTATTTAGCAAGTAATTACATGTTTAATCTTGTCTTGCCTGGATCTTTGGTGTAAACTCGTGAACGCCCCCCCCCCCCATTAACACCTGAACGCCCCCCTTTCAAAAATCTTGCTTCCAACGGCCGCCGTTGTTCTCTGAACGCCCCCGTTGAGAACCACTATTATAGAGTATTGTGTTTTTAGCTTAGCAACATGCTAATGATAAACTATTCAGTTGAGTAGAGTCTTCCATGAGTTTCTGTCTGTAGAGTGTTCCTAATTGGTCATTTATTTGGTTCCATGCCACTTAGGGTACGTTTACATGACAACAATATGCTTAAAACGGAGAAGTTTTTCCTTTGAGTTTTCCGCGTACAGATGACACCAGTGTCAAAACTATCCCAATTCACACGGATCCGCGAAAACGACTTAAAACGCTGTATTCTGCTGCCAGGCCATTAGATGGCGATGAATCACAATAGATTGAACACGTAATATGCATGTGCATGATGTCATCGTCCTCAGAGATTTGCGTTTTTGTTGTTTTCAAAAACATGCACTTTGAAACCCGTTTTCAAAACATGTTACGTTATAAAACACCGTTGACGTGTAAACAAACGGCCAAAATGCATAAAAAGTTTTACGTTTTTACTTGAAAATGGTGTCGTGTAAACAGCCCCTTAGAAGGTAGTTAGCTCTCTGGGTTGTGGGACACGACTTTTGGATGCTGTGTAGACTTTGGAAGGCATTTCAAATTATGTATGTGTCATTTATTAAGGGCTGCCCTAAAATCACTGCATGCAATTACATCAAATCACTATATTCTCAGAATATATACACCCACACACACACATATATATATATATAATTATTTATTAACCAACACAATCTGCCACAAAACATCTCCAGACTAGCCAGCTGGAAATCTGAAGAAGACAATATTAAAGCTGCTGGAAGCCTTTTTTTTACCACACACAAAATCTTCCCACTATTTTGAAGGTGTCAGGTTTTTCAGTGAGTCAGGGGAACTAGCCAATCAGAAACTCTCAGAGTTGCTGCCTGTCAATCATTTAGCGCTTATGATTTTGAGAAGCATGTGGTTAGAATTAGAAAAATACCAGAAGTTAGCCAAAAGGCTGAAATCACTTTTGGCACAGAAGAGTCATAATGCAATAAAAAGAATGAAATAAATATATAAAATAATACAAATAAAAAATAAATACAAGTTAAAATTGACATTTTGGACCGAGTTATATATTTTCAAAAACAGCAGTTGTGATAGACAACAACCAGAATCAGAATCAGTATCTGCAGAATTAGCCAGTTATTCCCTCATAATAACCACACTCGTGGCTTTTAAATAATAATAAAATCAACACCAATCAATACATTTCAAACGAAACCCCAACTGAGTCAGCAGGTTATTAAAGTCTGTGTTCTGAACCTTCCAACACCAGGGACATGACCACCATAGACATTGAGGGGATATGGCCAAGTCCAACCCATAATCAGATATGGCCAAATTGATTCCCCAGTAAATGATATTCTTGATGCTGCTCTGCTGCATTCCATTATGCACCGCTCTGTTTGTTGTTTGGTTTGTTGTCATATTTCACCTTTTTGAATTGAACATTTTCCTTTATCATTTATGTGATTCAGGCAATGTATTTCATACCTGATTAAATGTGACGAGATAAACATTAACATAGACGTTTTTCAGTATGCCCAACACCCCAGACGGTATAATCTCTCTTCAATACACTGATGAAAACAGAGGTGTACTTTCTTAAAGTAGTAAAAACATATATATGCATTTAAAAATAGATTCCAAACTTTTTCAAACTGGATAATGACAAACATTCATATTCTACTTTTTGTTCTCTTTCAGGGCAGTCACTTAACTTCACTGGGCTGGACCAAATATTTCTGGAAGCCCCCCTCCCCCAGATACACTAAGTACTAGCGACCCAGCAATACTAAAGAACTAGAGTTTGGCAATATAATAATTCTTCATAGTCCCTCAAATACAGAACTATTCACTCAGAAACAAAGGAAGATAGAAAAAAAACAAGGCAAAAGATGGGGGTCTAATGGGGGTATTTTCAGCAGTCTTGTCACAAAAGGAGTCATTCTGAGTTGTAGCAGAGAATAACACTGGGTGCTAATATTGTTTGTTAGTCTGTCATTCAGTCTAGTGCACTAGGCCCTTGGGTTGGCTCAGACACACTGCTACAGCAGATACTGCCTGCATCTACATATCAATGAGCTCCCCCATATTGAAGATAACTGTCAAACTATATATGTCACTATGTTGAATTTAATGGCTGGCTTTCAGGTTTAGGCAGGTATGACATTATTCACATAATCACTATACTGGTGAAGATTGGCTGACTTTGATAATAAGAAACAGGCAGGAATATAAATATAACATAAAAAGTAAAATGTGTTCCAGGAAATGTGTTTAAGGAATATCTTCTTGAAATTGAATGCCTTTCAAATGATCAGTTTTTTATTATACAAAATGGTAACAGAGCTGACAAGAGCTCCGATTCGTGAATGAGCTGATTCTTTTCAATTAGCCTGTTTAATCAGTTAGCAAATTGAATTGGACTCAGTCGATTGCATCTGTTCTCAAATCAACAACTCACTGAATCAAATGATCCGGTCAAAGCGAGTCTCCAGTTAATATTTCACTGAATTTCTCTTGGCTCAAAATGAACCAAGAATGGGAGATCCTCGGAGCTTGAATGTGTGTGCAACTAATGGAAAAAAAAAGTAAGTTACTAATACAGAATTGTATTATTGTACAGAATACAGATTTTCATATTATTGTAAATGAAAATCGTATTAAAACAAACAACTGTCAGTTGTGAACTTAATCAGCTGTAAAAGGGTGAGGTGTTTAAGCCAGTTGAAATGCTTGAATGTCCACATTTGTGTATTAACGTCTGAATGGGGTATGTTTTAAGTAAAAACTGAACATAATGTTGAAATAATGCAAATGAATTATGTAAAACAAGTATGTTTGCAAAGCTTTCTTCTTAACATGTTAACACATTTTACCCTGTCACCCCTGGTTTTATATTGTATGTTTATATTTTGTCACACATTTACACACATTTAGTTTTTCCTCATTTTTATATATAGTACTATATGGAATATTTTGTTATTTTCACTTGTTTGCACACTTGAATTAGGCCTATCAGTAATGATCAGTAGCAGTTATCAGTGTATGGTTTGGTTATAAAATAAAATGTTTTCTTACTTGCAGATCAATACATATTAAGTGTCTACATAATCTTCTATTATTGACTAGAGCTGGCTACTTGAAAATTCATAATAAGTCATAATGATGTCAGACTAAGCTGTAAACTATTTAAGCTCGATCTGTGTCCAGTGCATTATAACCTCTCCCCCACATGTATTTTGATCAGTAGGATGGAGTATACAAAGTAGCAATATAAACACAATTTATCAGTACTTTTCTACTTTTACTCAAGTAAAATTTAAAAGGAGAACTAAATACTTTTACTGGAGTAATATTTTATTATAGGGCATCAGTACTTTTACTCAAGTACTTGATTTGTGTACTTCATCCACCACTGCTTTAAACGGGAGAAAAAAAAAGGTAAAATCATGTTAGCCTGATGACACAAAATATTAATAGATTAATATATTATGTAAACTTTAATGGGATCTTTAGACATGCATAAAATGGAACAAACTAATTTCCAAAAATAAAAATCCACAACTTCTGCATTGATACGTATTGCTATAAACAGATGTTGATTATCCATAATATGGATAATGAGGACAGTTTCTTAGTCCATGCCTGGAATTAATCTGCAGATGCAAAGACAAAAAGTAGAATGAGAGAACACGCAATGCACAGCCATGCAACATAAGACAGCAGCACCAGATCATCACTGAGAAGTCATTCTGCAATTACCACTTCAAAGTGTGGCAGGTAATGCCACAGCTTTGATTCATTTAGCGTAAGTCCTGTGGAGCGCGGGAAAAGGCATGTTGGGAGTGGTTAGAGAGAGAGAGAGCTGGGCTGGCACTGCTGATTTCACAGAATCTGAGCTGTTTTGGCTTGTCGAGCACATCAAAACTAGCTTTGAAGACTGAAAAATACCTGTTAGTGTGAAATGTATTTTGACAAATCTCAGATAATAAGGGGAGCATAGGGAGGCAAGAGGGAGGAGCAGCAGGGAGCACCTTTTTTTCGTTCTTTTTTTTGAGAGGGCACTAGTGGCGGTCCTGGCTCACTTGGTGCCTTAGGGTAGATAGACATGACTAAAAAAACATGTAATGTAATTACCCAAAATAAAAATTGTATGTGTGTCTGCGTGTGTGTGTGTGTGTGTGTGCGTGTGCGCATGAGTGTATGTGTGTGTGTGTACAGGTTTATATTACATTGTGGGGACCAAATGTCCCCACTAGGATATTCAAATCTGAGATCACCTATAATGTGGGGACCAGCCAGAAGACCCCACAAGGGAATTTAATTAATATACATAATAAATTATGTTTTTTTTTTTTTTTTTAAATGTAAAAATACAGAAAGTTTTCTGTGATGTTAGGAAATAGAAAATACAGTTTGTACAGTATAAAAACCATTGCACCTATGGAGATAGCAAAATTGAATGTGTGTCTGTGTGTGTACCAGTGAATTGAAACAAAAAGACTGAAATAGTATTTATTATATCAAACTTGTTTGTGAAATATGTCTTTGTTTCATGTCTTTGTTATATTTTATTTTGAATAGTTCCATAAGATTCCATGCAAAAATGTTGTATTGTGTGCGTGCGTACCAGTGAATCCCCAATAAAATTGAAAAAAAAAGATGGAGAATTATACTATAGTATATTAATTATATCATACTTGTTTGTGAAATATGCTTGTTTCATGTCTTTTTTTTATATATATAGTTCCATAACATTCCATGCATTTAGAATTTTTTTATTGTGTGCAGCACATATAATATGCCAAAAATAGTATGGCAGTACAGTAGAATGAGTCAAACACTCATTAACAAATTCTATTAACAATTATCTTTATTAACAGGTTGCTTAAATGATAGTATTTTTTCTCTTTTTTTCACTTTTAAGTCTACTCGACTTGTAAATGTTAGGGGAGGCACGTGCCCCGAGTTTGAATGGGCATGATGCCTCTAAGAAGAAGTGAGAAAGATGGTCCATGTTCAAGGTTAGAATGTCTCCTTAGTCACAAAGTTACCTTTCTATGAATGCCGGCCTTGGTTTTCTCAGCGACGGGGCGGTTTGTCTGGATGCTTGGCTCATAGGCTGACACAGCTCTGGTGGGGCTCTTATCTGCAATCACATTACAAACATCCCTTTATTCTTGTAAGTCATAATATATCTTATGATCTATGATTTATGGTTTGATTAATTAAACAAGGATTGCATAATATAATACCTTAGCAGACAAAGCAAAAAAAGCACCAAAAAATAAATAAATAAATAAATAAATAAATTGTATAGCACACCATTGATGTAAGGTAGAATAAAATAAAATACCTCAAAGCAAATCAGCAAATTTACATACATAATTGTAGCTTCTTTTTTTTAATTTCTGAAATAAGTGAATACAAAAGGATATAAATGATATACAATATAAATAAAGCAGACACATAAAGCACAACTGATGAGAACAGTAAATGTCTATAGACTTTCAACAACATAAACGAAATGTACAGCTAAAGAAAAAGTGATAAAACTTTCTCTTCACATATATTCCGTTCTTCCTCTCTCACACACACATCATCAAGATCTCTGAGCCCAACCTCTCCTTTTTTCATTGCTCTAATGCACACAATTAGACATGATGAAAAATCGAAAAAAAATTAAATTTAGTTGTAATACATTTTGCCATTCTTCCTTCCTTTGGAAAATTACTTTTGAAGTGTTTTCTCTCGCTCTCCGTCTGTAATTTAAATGGTAAGCTGCCAGATGTGTGTCTCATGCTTGAAGTGCAGGAGCTTTGCATTATTTAGCATATTAACATTCACAGAATTTAAAAAGAGGGTTCCTGCATTGCCTGGAGCTTCCAATTAAGTAAACCTTAGCTTGATACATGTAAAAATTTTACCATGAGAAACTTTTTTCATTGCGTTTTTCTCTTCGCCTCAGCCAGTCATATCTATATAATAAATATGGAAACTTCCCAGATGATATAATTTTTCTCTTGCTGCGGGATTAAATATATCAGTAATAATAACTTTTAAATATAGGCAACATTTCAGGAAGGCTTCAGAAGACTCAAATGGGTTTTAATAGCAGGAGCGTTCAGAGCTGGTATGTCCTCTGTGCTGTTTTTAAACTGATATTACACTTAATTTGACCGCAGATGTAGGTTTTAATTACACGTTTTTTAGTAAACATTTGAGATGCCTACAGGTAAAAGCATTATATCTGCCCTATCTTAACATAAATATGGGTGGTTATTTCATTATAATGAATGCATAATCATGTTCAGCTGGATGGCTTACCTCTGATGTGCTGCATGTCTTTTCACTGTGGTGACAAGGCTTAAGAAATACCGTACGAAACGGAAACATTATCTACATTTTCTACTGCTGAAGCTTTAAAAAGTCAAGAAGTGTCGGAAGGGAAATTTGTCTTCTACGGAAGACGTGTCAGACTGTTTTCTCTTAGAAGAGACACAGTTAATGACCCACGAAACCATATGGAGTTATATTTATAAAAAAAGGTTTATTCAAAACCTTCAAGTTATGAGACCAGCCCCAGTGGCTCGCTGCCATTCAACATCGGTGTGCTTGATTCGTAATAGTTTTGTAATATTTTCTTTCACATGATTGCCTCAAACAGTTCATTCCAATGTACCAGGGGAGTTAATAGCCTATTTTCTTTTCTATGCTTAAACTTTCTGCACTTTATTATTATTTTGTCCAACATGTTGCTCATTAAAGAGTCTGGATGGCAACAATGCTTTACTTAGCTTTGACAATGTAAGCTTTCAATCAAAGCAGCTTTACAGTGATAATAGGAAATTAAAGTTACAGAGATGGTTTTGGCTTTACAGCGGCTCTATAATAAAGTTATTATCCAGCTAAAGTTGATTAAAGTTGATTGATTCACTTCCGTTGCAAAGATCATTAGTTATTAACCTAGGGGCAGCTTATACAACTCCGTTTTAACTGAAAACAAAACTTTTAATGCGTTCTGGCCGTTCATTTGCACGACAACAGTGTTTGGTGGCTTGAGAACGCAAACTTTGAAATAGTTCCAAGGTGCAAGTTTTGATCTTCGTAATGATAGCAATGTAGCAATGGCGTTACATCTCCAAGGTAAAAGGTAACCAATACAAAGTCTGACAACCACCAAAAGTTTAGCACCATAGAACAAACTATAGATTTTTACAGGTAATATATAACTTAAATCAAGCATAGAATGCAACAATTTGCAATCAATTTGTTTTTTTTGTTTTTTTTTTACAATGATACTTTAAATATGCAGCATCAGATAAAAAAAAAAAAAAAAAGATACTGACACAATAATAAAGACATTAGCCTTATATAAACCAAAGACCCCTGTCTCTGCCATATGCAGTGCATGAAATTTTTCTAAGCTTTCGCCTGTTCCGATCTACGGCCTGCAGCAATGTAGAGCAAAAGCCTGCCCTCCACCTCTGTTCTGTGTCCAGAGACTGTAATCCCTGTCAGCAGAGCATTCTGCCTGCCTTAGCGCCACGATCATGCATGGTTTAATGGACCAGCCAACACAACTTTGCAACTTTGCCTTTAATTATCCTTCCTCCAGCCTGATGCTCAGATGGTGTCGGGTCTGAATTAGCGCAGTGTTGACAGCTGTAGGCTATGTCCATGAACTTGGAGTGCTGCAGCCACAACCCACGTTCTCCCAGGGTGAACAAGAGAGGCTTGTTATCCTCTGCTCACCATGAATGCAGAGAGAGTGGGAACTGGGCCTGAAGGGTTGGGTGACCGACGGAGACCTGTGCGCTCACCTAGGTTTCTAATTGCCCTGGTGTCGGTTCCAGAGTTGCAGAAATTCAAAGGTTAGTGAATTATTGATTACCCATGAGCATAATCCATGATTCTCATAATTACCCAATGTAATAGTGATAATCAAAACAAAGGGATGCAGAATAGAACACATTTTTAAATAAACTATGAACAATGAAATGTTTTAATACCAAATGTAAGTATAAAAAAAATAAAAAAATAATCATTGCTAACAAGGAGCAACTTATGATAGATTGAATATTTGAACAAAAAATTACATATATTCACGAAATGTTCTTTTTATATTATATTATATTATATTATATTATATTATATGACCGTGGGAATCCTGTGAGTTATATATATATATATATATATATATATATATATATATATTTATATTTGAAGATTAGCAAATATCTGCACAATTACAATGGTATCATGTTTAAAAAAATTGCATTATACAAGGCTTGTCACATCAGAGAAGTTTGTTTTTCTTCACAGCCTTTGGGGATGTCTGTCTGACTCCATCACACTTACCACAAGAGGCTACATTTTCTCATCTGCTAAAAAACAAGTTTGATGTAAGCAAGGTTAATTCGTCCATTTAAAGATGGGCAGTGGTAAATTAATTGGGGAAAGAATGCAGTGTGATTTAGTGAGTATGATCCTGTATTAGGGTTATCCGCTGTGACCGGGACTGGCCCCTCAGCGACAACAATATAAAAGAGCATGGCCGTGTTCCAGAAACACTCTAAGAGAAAATCTTCGAAATTGTCATTGCGCTGAAGGGCCCAGTGTACTATGATGCATTTACTTAAGGGGCAGGACGCAATCAAACATAGCTTCCAAAAGCCCAGCCCACTTCATGCAGTTACAGATCCACTAAGGGTGATCAGAGCGGAAAGGCCTAATTTAATTAGTCATTTGAATTCAAACAGACTAGTGTAACCGGATCGTTCACTTAATGTGAAAGGTCAGTTAACTCATAACGCCTGCAGCTATGTCATATGTTGCAATAAAGATAGCATTCTATGTGGTTTTAAATGAGGTAATATATATATATATATATATATATATATATATATATATATATATATATATATATATATATATATATATATATATATATATATATATTAGCTGTCAGTCACATGCGTGTGTGTGTGTGTGTGTGTGTGTGTGTGTGTGTGTGTGTGTGTGTGTGTGTGTGTGTGTGTGTGTGTGGACATGTTTTTCTACACCGGTGGGGACTTAAACCTGAATGCACACAGACTCATGGGGACTCGTGTCACCGTGGGGACCTAAATTGAGGTCCCCATGGGTACAAAAGCTTATAAATCATACAGAATTATTTTTTTTGAAAATGTAAAAATGCAGAATGTCTCCTGTGATGGGTAGGTTTAGGGATAGGGGCAGTGTAAGGGGATAGAATATACAGTTTGTACAGTATAAAAACCATTACGTCTATGGAGAGTCCTCACAAAGATAGTGCACCAGACGTGTGTGTGTGTGTGTGTGTGTGTGTGTGTGTGTGTGTGTGTGTGTGTGTGTGTGTGTGTGTGTGTGTGTGTGTGTGTGTGTGTGTTTCATGACTTTTGGTTAGTTACCACAGAAAAATAAAACACGTGATAAAACACGTTAGTCCGGCAATGGAGCCAAAGCTGGATGTTCTCTATTTGCACTTTTTCCTCACTGAATTTGATTTTCATTTCAGAGTAATGCAAGGTTGTCAGCCCAATCCCATTCTCTCACTTGATGGGAATCCTCCATCTGAATATCATAAGAGTGTGTAGCAGTAATGCAACCTGAACTGATCCTTATGCTAACATCATCTCTGCTCAGCGGTTTGACGCTGTGATGTCCGGTGAGAGACACCTTTTGATCACTTATTCGAGTCAGATTGAGTTTACCTCTGTTTGTCTGTGAACTTGCTTCTTTTTCATTCTATTCTTTCCTTCCACTTTTTTTTTTTTTTTTTGGCATATATAGTAAGTGGAACACAACTCTCCCAGAGTGCCATAGCATGGGGACACTTCCCATGTGGGGTGTTAGGAGCACAGTGGGAGGTCAAAGTTCACAGCAGAGAGGAAGTGACAAGCTGTGAAATGTAAAAGACCAATTTCTTCCACATGTTGCGGCGCTCTGAGAACAGCGCCGAGCTGTCAGCTAGCATCACGCTTAAAATGGGACAGGTTGCTACCCAGCAGACCTGTCACGACTCATTTGTAATTAAAAAGCCTATGTGATGTTTAAAGCTGAGCACCCCAGAAACTTTTTTTTCTTGTTCTGCTGTGTTAAATAAAGATGAGTAAAACAAAAAGCCCCCAAACTTTTTTTTTCTCTGCAAAAAAAAAAAAAAAACAAAAAAAGATTAATAACAGAACAATGGCCTTTGCGCTAGATCAATACCAAATGAGACTGCTTGATGTTGGTTCAGTGGCGTCAGAATGTTCCGTGACCCAAGTCAGGACAGAACGCTCTGAGACAGGAAGGTGTGCCAGGGAAAGGCGCACTTATTGAAGTACAAACTGCTCTACACATGGACTTGAGTGAAAGGAAACTGCTTATTTGCCTCTTTCCTGTCCAAACTAATCTTTATGTAATGGGAGGGCTAGCTATTTTTGAGCATAAATTACACAACTTCTCAAAAAACTTTTTTTTTTTTTTTTTTTACATTTCCTGAAGAAAAAAAGAAGTGATGCTTGTCTGTGTAAAACTCACCAGCATAATGCTAGGGTGTGGGAGGTTGCCGGGGCATTGGTGGTTGCTATGTGGATGATAGGGTGTTGTGGGTAGCAGGTAAACTGGTAGAGCATGGTGCTAGCAACAAGGTACATGAGGACAAACACACTGATAGAACAAATAATTTAAATTCATTGTAATCAAATCGTAAATGCAAATGTTAGACAGGGCATTGCTATGCAGAGAGTTGCTTTTTCCAGAGTGTTGTAGGTGGTTGCCAGGACAGTACTAAATTCATTACAATGGTATTCTGAGTGGTTTTCAATGGATTACAGTGCAGTTGTTAATTTGTTCAGAGTGGTTTAAGAGCATTCCTGTGTTTATACTCGCCATGTCCACACGGCAAAAATGTTTGCACAACTTCAAGAGGACTCTGGCCGAGCAGGTACTTCTGTACCGGCATATTAACGGCACCCAGTTTGTGTTTGTCTAAATGAATTGCATATGTACAAAAGGAGTCTCCAATAATATATAAAAGCCTTTTTAATTAAATTAAAGGTCCATGGTTAATAAAAATGTTCATGAAATTAAATGAAAGGGCCCTATCATACACCAGGCAGGACGTAAGTGTTTTTTGCTAGTTTCAGCCTGACGTAGTTATCATTTTCACATCCTGCGCCACATTGTTTAAATAGCAAATGCCTTTGAGCCCATCTGTGCTGGTCTGAAAACGAGGTGTGTTCAGGCGCATTGTTAGCACGTTGCTATTTTGAGGCAACTAAAATAGACTGCACCATTGACCAACAGAAACCTGATCTAAAGTCAATGGTGCAATATTTATTTTGGTTATTTAAAGAGCGCGTTAGTAATATGCACCTATAAGCGGGTCCACAACGCGCGTACACTTTGTCCTTCAGTCCTTCAGTTGTCACTTCAGTTTTTCCGCTTGCAAATTCCGCCATGTAAATAGCGAATCCGCCATGGTGCGAGCGCAACTGGCTTTTAAAGGGAATGGAAGATGAGACTGATTAGTTTATTGCACGCTACGCCCAAAACACACCCATTACTCTTTAAGAGAATAGGGACAACCCTTTTAGACCATGCGCTGGGAGTGCCGACCATTTTTTTCGTCGTTAAACTAGCAAAAGTGGATTCGGACACGCCCTAAGTACACTTGTGCTGTGTGCTTTAGACCATGCGCTTATATCGTTTATCGAAAGTATAAACAAGGCTTTAAGGTGTTCTGAGGGCATTTCCAGAAAGCATCATTAGCCAACTATGGTCCCAAGTTCCATCATTACTGACAACAACTTTCATTCCATCGTTACTAACTAACAAGTCCCATCGCTACGAAACAACATATATATATATATATATGTTTTGTGAAGTATAATAATCTGACAATAATTGAGTTCTTGAATCGATTAATCGGTAGTAATTATTACACTTCCACCTGCGAGTGACGTCATTTACGACAGCCCTGTATTGTTGAACCAACATGGTTCAAACGACAGGGGTGCAAAGATGTTACTAAGGTTTCAGGATACAGTTCTGACTAGCTAGTTAATTCCTCCAATGATGTGTAGTACTATGTAGTTAAGCAGCAAGTTTTGTCGTTAAATGATGTGGTTGCTAAGCAATGGAAGGGTGATTGCTTAAGAGACAGAGTCAAAAGTGGCCAACTCCAAGTCTTGATGATATTCTGGTCTCTAGATATGGCTCGAATACCACCTAGAGTGTAATGGTTATATTTCCTCCCATTTTATCATCCTTTAAACAAAAATTTGTGTCTCTAAACGCTTATAATAAGTAATTGCATGCCTCTTCTCAATAAGTCACACAATTTGAGGTTTCATTCATGGCCAAAGCACAAGAAGACTAAGACTGATGTTTGAAAATGTGGGAGCTTATGACAAAAGTATTAAAACATCATCAAAAGACTAGGCATATACATGCTGTCTACATAATTTATAAACAAAATAAAGCCAACAAAGATGGAATCATCTAAAAACATTACGGAGACAACAACACAGGCAAAAGAGCCCCAGTGACGTAACGTGGAAACAACGTACAACCCACTTGATTTGCTTCATTTGTTTGTTCAATGTGACTGTGAAGTTCTTCAAAACAGTGTTCAGCACACAAACATATGCCGAGCGTTTTGAAAGTTTCTCTACGTGTCCCATTCCAGAATCATCTGCTATTTCCCAAACAAACAGCAAACAATGAAAGCACTGAAAAAAAATGCAATAAGCTAATGGAGGCGCACACAAGTGATTGAGCTCTATTAGAGATCTAGCTATTACCCAATCCCGCTTACGTTGACTGCTCACGGTTCAACACAGCAATGTGAGCCGGCTTCCGGCTGAGAGTTTTGATTAGAGGAAATATGTGCCATTTGCTAACGCACCAACGGATGATGATGATGATAGCATTCAGTGAGAATTGTCAATCATCTGTAAAGCTGAGTGTCTTATGTTAGTGAGCTTCATTTACAGTGAAAACAATTTGGCCTAAATGTCACATATATGGTGCTGCGTAAATTGGACGTGCTTTAGTCTGAACGCAGAAGGTTTATTTGCTCTGCATGAATGCCCCACCAGATTCTAACTGGCAGCTGCCATTCTGCTTCTGTGTGGGAGTCTGTGGCGGGCCGTGACATTCATTGGCATTTATTCCTGTCGAGGGGGTGCAGAAGTCCTACCTGGCAGAGAGGCAGAGGAGCGGGTGGAGGTGTCCGGGTGGGGAGGAAGCCCCTGGCTGGAGCTCAGCTGGGGGTGAGAGGGGATCTGCAGGGTGAAGCTGCGCTCCGGCACCCCAGTGCTGCCCCGCGGGAGTCTCTTCACCTGCACAGAGGGATGTCTGCTGATTGACAAAGACTGATTATGAGAGTTGGCTAATAGATATTGTAGAGCAGTGGCTCTTGACTGGTTTTGCTTCAGGACCCAGATAATTTAGGAACCGGGATTTAATTGTGTTTGATTGGACACAGCCTTTGATATCAACAACAAAACATATGTAAGTGTTTCTCCTCCCTTTTATATACTGATAAGCTCTTTTTTTTTTTTTTTTGCTATCGTTCCTCTGCACACATTTGCTTAATTGCATTTTATTTATTTATTTCTCTCTCCCTGCTGTCTGTGACCCTTCCAAAACAGACCTGATATTTTTGGATCAGAAAGTACACCTCTATTTTGACTTTTTATGTGTGCATGCATGTACAGTATGTTTGTGTGTATTATTTATTTATTTGTATTTATACTTATTTATTATTTATGAATGTATTTATTCATGTATTGGACATTTTAGGACAGTGGAGAATTGACAGGAAATTATAGTTAGAATAGGAATGGAATGGTGAAATTATTTAATCCAGATCCAATCCAAAACATGCATACTAAGTGCCAAGAGAAGTCGACTACCTTGACAATTTTTTAATACTAAAATCATGGACTGTTTCACTCCCAGGTGGAATCTGACAATTTGTGGCATTTTCTGTACTGATTTGGGGAGAAATCTGCAGATTTCTGTAGAATTGATGGTAAAATGTGTTAAACAAAGCTGAAAGCATTTTCAAAGTATACATTTTCAACAAACATGTGGTTGGAGATGTATTTTAAGGACTTTTTGTGAAGTACACACAAAATTCACTATTTTTATGAATGTATTAGATTGAGATAAGTCATTGCTTTGCTTTTTAACTTCATTAAGATGTTGAATAAAAGGATCAATGCTCCTTCTCAAATGTATCTGGATCTGTTTAGTAAAGATGTGGTTTGTTTACAACCTGGCTCCAATTTCCAATTTACTTGCAAGAGCCATTTACACTCTCTATCTCTCAAACACACATAATACAAAACAGGACATTTTCAGAACAGAACAGAGTTCAGTCAGGGTAACTACTAGTGCTGGGTAAAAAAAAAAAAAAAAAAAAAAGAAAAGGAAAAAAAAAATTATTTCTCAATTTTAATCTATTCTCATTTTGGAAAGAAAAAAAAAACGATCTTGATTCTTAAATCCCAAGAATCGATCTTTCAGTCTATGCTGTTTTCAGTTGATGAATTAAAGTTTGTATAGTGTGCCTCCCATCCAATAAATCACAAAAAGCTTTGTACTTTGTTACTAATGACATCAAACAAAGTCTCCATTTCCAATAATCGGCCAATAATCCATATCGGCCGATAATATCTTATTTTGTTTATAAAAATATTATTTTCACTATCTGTCTTGTTTATTTTAAGGTTTGTTTCACACAGGATGAGTAAGCAGAGCATTTTTTTTCGGCACATTCAGGAGCAGAGCAGAATTCGCGATTGTTTCGGCGACGAGTCTATTTTTGCTGTGCCGCTCACACTAAATTAAAGCCACAGTGCATTGTTCTTGGTCAAAATACATCAGAGTTAACAAGAAAAATAACACATTTCGCCATCGAATCATATAAGTGAGGTGCTTCGCAATCATCTTGACACTCTGCGCTGTGAAAAAAAAAAACACGAAAACGCATCATTGCCAGGAGTTTTTACCCAAACTTCAAAGGCCTGTTTAAATGATTAAAACTAGGTGTATCTTAACTTTAAGATTACTTTTATCATGTAAATTACATATATACAGCATGTTTTATACATGTTTGTGTGGGACAGTATGAGGGGAACACAGTCACAACGCAACAGAATATGCAACCCATCATAAATCAAAGCACGGGACAGACAGTGGTCGGAGAACACCAGAAAAAGATGACACAATGGACAATATTCGTCTGTATTTGCAATACCAAGTTGCAGTTCAGCTGAGTGAAAGCACCATGGGTGCGTGCTTCTCCCGTTCATATGCACAACTTCTGCGCTGTCCCTGCTCTGCTTGTGCATCCACTGAGAAACATGCGTCACACTGGATGTGCAAGCAGAGCATCCCCTGCATATTATATGCCCATGTGTCACTTAACCTAGCATTTACCTCAGGAAAGTTATACAATGTTCACAGTTCATTAGTTAGCTACAAAAAAACTAGAGATTAGCTTATTTACTGTTATTTACATATGTTTGAATATATTTGTCATGAAGACAAGTGTTTATGAAAACTACCTGATGTGCAACTGAGTATACATTTCAGTTTTTATTTGAGTGCAACTATTATATCTGAAAATAAATAGCAGATGAATATGATATTTTGGGCTTTGTTGTTAATTTTAACCTCTGATATTGTAGTAATGTACCAAATGAGAGAGTTCCCTGAAGTTTTACTGCATTAGTCAGGAGAGATTTTTTTCTTTAATCGGAATCGGTATCTCTGTAGCGCCTCAGGTCAAGCGGAAAGTTACAGCATTATATAAACATGAATGAACATCAGAAGGTATGTTGAAAGATACAGTACAACTTACAGAAATACGTATCATGTCACATTTAAATCGCTCAATCAGTGTTTTAACCATGGAAAGAAGTAGATAAAACAGATTGTAAACAATGTCACGTAATGTTACATTTACCTCAGAAAAGCCACTCAACTTCCAAAAACTCATTAATCAGCTAGAAAAAAATAACCCTGGAGAGGAGCATTTTGCTAAATGTATGCACTATATTGCATGTTCATTAAATATTGAAAACAGGTTAATACAATGTATTTTTGAATAAAATCTGTCACGGCAGTCTGTCATTTTAATGACAGTCACCATTTAATTAGAAACATAACTATGTTATTGTCCTGTTAATATAACGTTATTATAATAAAAACGTCATTATGTTTAATTTAATTTCAAGTAGCTTACAAGTCAGTGAATTTTAACATTTAACATTATAGTGATATATCAACTATGGTTCCCTGTATAGCTTACAGCATTAGTTAAGAGATATGTTTTTCTTTGATCTAAATCAAATCAAAATCGAATTGAATTGTGAAATGTGTGTCAATGCCTAGCCCTAGTAACTACAGTGGTTTATTAGCATGAGTAACTAATAATAAGGCTTATGCATTAATATTAATAATAATTATAATGATGATGATGATGATGATGATAATGGTTTACGGTCAGAATTGTGTGATATAAAGTAGGTTGTGACTTTATATCACGCAATTCTGACTTTATCACACACAACTGCGACTTGATATCGCAGAAACAAGCTTCCATAATTATTAGATTGCTGTGTGTCTTCAAAAAAGTAAATGTTCAGTACATCTTAAAGGTGTACCTGGAAATAGAGGTTGCATAGCCAGTGGTCCAGGTCAGTGGAGAGCAGATGCTCGATTTTGCGGAATTGGTTGAGTGAGGAGTTCGGCCTGCCACGCAAGAGAGGGGTCTTGAACTTGCCCTTGAAGAGTTTAAGGGAGCAGTCGCAGATGGGAAATGCACCCCAGCCCACCACACAACTCACATGACTGTGATCACCAGGCAGAGATAACAGCTTGAACACTAGCACACTGGACGGCAACAGATCACATGACGCAGGTAAGACCTGAGAGAGACAGAGAGGGGTTTCTGAGAACAACAACTAAATCTAAAACCTATCATCTAAAACAAATGAAAATTATAATCTATTTTAAACAAGAAAGGGTCAAAGTCAAAATGATCACCCTAACTGAAAACTTTATTTACTTTATTTCTACACTGTTTTTACAAATGAGGGCATCCCAAAAAGGAGCTTTTTGGAGGCTTTGTCAGGTTTAGCTCAACTGTGTCCCCAAAATATGTTTAAGTAGGATATACACACAAAATTCAGCACACAATGACCATTATGTTGTTGCACAATGTACAAGTGCATCTTATAATAGACAGGTTTGAAATATATTTATAGAAGTAGAGTATACAAGCTTGATGATGATGATGATGATGATGATGATGATGATGTCACACCCAAAAAAATGGACATAAAAAAAAAATATTGATTACAGCACGGCAAGAAAAAAAAAATCAATTTATTTGTTTGTTTGTTTAAAACCCTGTTACTCACCTAACCTATTACTCAATCCAAACTTTGGGTTGTAGTAAAAACATATTAATGAAAGATATTGTAAATAAAAATTGTGGCAATTTTGAATAAAGATTATTTTTTTTTTATTACATACAACATTAAATAAAAATCATGGGTCCCATGCTCAAACCAGTGGTCTACTGCATTTCCTCTCTAGCTAAAGATGTAAATGTGTTAAATATGATCTAAAGTTTAAACCTAGATGATGAAACATTAGAATGAGATTACAGCTGGTTTTTAGGAAGCCATCTCAGCAGGAGCGCCAGCATGTGACGATCCCAACATGACAGCCGTGACATCACTAGAACATGTAAACCAGGCACATTTAACAGAAAATGTGGTATATCAGGAGAATGTGGCATGAGGAATACCAGCGTTTAACACACAAGAGATCCTTATTTACCCATCAAGCAAGAGACAGACCTTTAAAAAATGAACTGACAGAAAGAAGCACTTGAATTCATCAATCATTCCCGGAATATTCCATCCCTCCATTAGGAGTAATGGAAAATGGAGAAGACTTGTTTTATCACATCATGTGTTTCTCTTCTAATCGCTTTGTGCTCGCACCTAAAAAACGGCACCGATTCTCTGCGTCGGGCCTCAAATTCATGCCATAATCTCCTGCATTAGACATATTGAAAAATATTTCAGACGCTTAATTCACTGAAAAATAAGCAAGAACATTGCTGACTGTATCAATTGGCAGGGGTAAAAAAGATTAAAAAAAGAAAGTGTGTTTCAGGCCTATGTCAGTTCTCAAGTGGAACTGCTGCATGCTGGGAATCTATTAAAGCATCACAGCGATCGCATTTCATTCAAAACAGACCTGTGCTTACTGAGCAAACTCCACAAGAGAAAGAGGGAAAAGAAAGAACGCAAACTTGAAGGCATACATTGAAAAAAATAAAAAAAAATAATAATAAAAAGTTCTACAGACTGTGTCACAGTGTCAAGACTATTTTTTTACAGAAAAAAACAACAACATATGGGTTTAAATAACAACAGCATTTTCATTTTGGGATGAACTATTCTTTTGAGTGGGCTTTCCTCATGGACTGCTGGTCTAATTTTGCTTTTAAACATATCGACTGTTTTTGCTTTAGATGGAAACGCTATGAAACAATGGAATGAAGAGATGGGGGAAAAAAACAAATGAGACTAAGACTTCAGATTGGCAAAGATGTGAAAGATTCTTCTTATCTTCCGCTTCCTTGCCTGGACCATCACGGCTTTCACATCCCACTTGAAGGAAAGACTCAAATCTGCAAGATGGATCAAACCAGAGCAACTCTAAGCACCAGCCAGAGACACTCAAGAAAAACATGATGAGCTGTAGCTTTCCTCCTACTATCGCTAATTCCTCGTTTCCTCTGCGAAAGCTGCGAGAAAAACAGGCGAGATGAAGCGAGAGCACACGGTAATGTGGGCAACAGCAAAAAGCAAATGAGCCAATTACAGAGAAATCTGATGGAAATCTTCTAAACATAAACATCAACAGCAACAGGATTGGCTATAAATAAGAGCTGGTAGAGGATAGAGGAGACTGACACTAGACAATCTCAATGGAGCGCTAAACGATTGCCTGCCAAATCAGAGCCCACGATTTTGGACGAGAGAGGAGGAGTATTCAGTTAAAGCAGCCCACTTTATTTTCTTTGTGTCAGATGCTTCTGTCTGCAGATATAGGCCTGACTACACAAGCACATGCTAGATTTAGGGCTTTAATTATTGAACTTGATCACATTTTTAGGATCTTTATTTACAGTGTTTGCTAGGCACTTCTGAACAAAATTTCTGGTAGAATTATAATAGAATTAATTCAGCCTAAATTCAACTTAACTCTCTCATTCAAACTTCGTTTTGAAGATTATTTCAGTTTTTGGTGTGCATGTCAAAATTTATTAAAAATAAATAAATAAATACAATTGAAATGATTTTGAGGATAAAGTTGTAATATTAAAAGAATAAAATCGTAATGTTTTAATTCAACAATAGGCCTTTTACAAGAATAAAGTAAGGTTACAAGATTCAAGTAGTAGTTTTAGAAGAATAAAGTTATAGCATTATACATTATTTTTAACTATAAGACTACACTTTAATCAAAACTTTATTGTTAAAAATGTCCCTTTATTCTCATAAAAAGCCTATTATGAGATTAATTGAATCAAATTTTTTTCATAGGTGTGCTATTTTTTTTATTAAACGATTAATGTCTGCCATTGACTTACACGGATCCTTAATTGGTTTTCTTTCTTACAGTACATAAATAATAATCAGTCTTTACTTGCAAATATTTGCATACAGTATATATTTGCATATAGTTGTCTTTTCACCACACAAGTGACTGCATTGATTCTCATTCACAGCCAACAGAAAACAAGATGCATTCTAAAGCAGCATTGGCAAAACTAACCTATAACCTTAACACTATTCTTTTGCTCTGAATGGCACTAATATTTTCTTACATGCACATGTAGTTATTTATTTTTCTTATTTTTCTCAGTAGTTTTACTTGAATTCTGACACCACTGGAATTCAAGTTGTACAGTATTTCTACTTCATTTTTATCCCAATAAACCGTCAGCTCTTGTATAATGAATTATAAATTTGATTTACGTTCACACACTAAATGTCATGTTAGAAAAGCAGCTGTTTTATTCACAGTGACTGTCCCTCAAGTCAAACCTTGAGCTTTCAGCAGCAGTTTTTAATACAGTCTCTTTCCACTTCCATACACACACTGACTGTTTAATATCACATTTCATAACCATCATTCTGACTTTATATTCAATAACTCAAGTGGAACTGCAGTGAGAATAACTGGAGCGGTTCTGTTTTGGAGTTTAGTCCTGTCTGATGACCGACACATTTGATTTTCGCTGGAATTAAGATCACTGAAAAGCTCAGAAGGCACACCATGTCAAAAGCATTTTCCCTATCCTCGTGTGGGTGTTCTGCACAAACCCAAAGCTAACATTGTGCAGAATGCAGTCAATCTATAAAGTGTATTTTTATTGCATGGCTCTCTGAAATACCTGATTGTGATTGGTGGCAACAAATCGTCAAATGTTTTGTATAATTGTCCTAAATGTCTCACGAACTGAAGCTCTCTGACAACCTCTTTTCAGAAAGAGGAGCCCCGAATTTAGTGATTCAGGTAGTCTGGAATAGTATGTTAGCCTTTAGTTAAATATGATTGTTATTTTTATTTCTTATACATTATATTTTATTTCTTATGCATATGTTGTGATTATTTTATGATTACTTTAATTCCTTTTCTATGTTAAGCACTTTGAATTACCATGGTGTATGAAATGTGCTATATAAATAAACTTGTCTTGCCTAATGCTTCTTAGCACCACTATGTGCTTTGTTGTTTTATATATAAATACTTTTTTTTTTTTTGTATGAACGTATTAAACTGATCGAAAGTGTTAAACATTTTACTACAAAAGATCATGATTTAAAAAAAAGCTGTTCTTGTGAACTTTCTATTAATTAAAGGAGAACTTGGTAACTTTTTTAACTTAATAAAACTGTCTAGAAATCATTTGGATGGTTAAACAACCTGTTCTGGTGATATTGGTGACTTTCCCCGCTCCCCCCAGCGTTCCCAGGCGAAAAACCAACCTTGCAACTTGGGGACTACCATCCCAGCAAGATAGAAATTGGAAGTCTTGTGAGAAGCAAGAACGAGAACGAGAACGAGCACGAAACACGATTTGCTTTACGGCAATTCGTCATTAACACAAACGCATGTATGATGTATTACCCATAGTTACCCACCTCGGTAGACATAGCTCCACACGATACAGTTGGCTTGCTCCGATCAAAAAAACGCACATGAGCAGCGGTAGAGAGGGGGAGGAGGCCGCCGCAAGTGAGTTTTTTACGACCGTGTTGTGAAATATACGCCCCCCCACAGCTGTAGGGGGAGCTCGTGGGGAAAACATGCAACAACAAAAGGGAAAATCAGCGAAGAAGTGACTAGAGTTCGCTAGAGTTGCCGAGTTCTCCTTTAAAGCTGTAGTCTACGATGTTGAAAATCGGTCGAGAAAGTTTTTTCTCCATTGCTGAGCTGATGCTACTTTGCTAGCTACCAGACTGTCAGCTGCTTGCCCGCGAAATTTCATGTCGCAGGAGGGGGGCGGGGTGGGGTGCGTTGGGGTGGAGACGCGAGCGTCAAGTGGAGCGGGGGATTGGATGAGAGCAGTTGACCAATGTAAGCTGTCCGGCCGGACATTTTTACATTTTTACATTACATTTTTTTTCATATTGTTAGGATTGTACTGTAGAACCATAACCAGCATCTAAATGAGGTTATTAATAATGAACAATCTTTGAAATCGTAGACCATAGCTTTAAAGAATCCTGTTTCCACAAAAATATTAAACAGCACAAGCACAACTGTTTTTTTAGCATTGATAATTATAAGAAATGTTTCTTTAGCACCAAATCAGGACATTAGAATGATTTCTGAAGGATTGTATTAAAGTAATAATGCTATAAAGTTGTTTATGTTTATTTTACGAATACATTTATGTTTAACATCAGCCTCCTTCTTCCCTGAACTTGAACTTCGTTACAGTTACTTTACATCTCTTAAAATTTTACATTATGTAATTTAATTTAATGAAATAGCCGCAAGTGCTGCATTACTACTTATACAGGTCACTTAATTTGACAAATTCAAATTGTGGGGTAAGGCAGCACTGTTTTACATGGTCAAAGCAATCACACTAAAAATGCATTTGGGTGTGTTGAAAGTTATATTATAATGTTACTCTGTATCTCAGCACTTGTGCATTGCACTGCCCACAGCCTAAGCACAAGCGTATCAGATTAGTGCTGTACTCTTCAGCACAATGGCAACCACAAAATTCAAAAACATTACAGAAACTCTTATAAATGCCCAACATAACTGAAAATTAAACACTAAAATGTCTTTACCATTACTGAAAAACATAAAATAACACTTAATCCCTAAATTTACTCTCCTAATGCAGTCACTTGCAAAGCATTCAACAGATTTACTGAACTACAAATCCACTGCTCAGTTAGTTATACTGTATGTCAACAAAAATGATTAATGTAATTCTAACAAAAATGGATTAAATGAACTTCAGTTTCAAAAAAAAGTTAGATTGAACACAATGAAATTAAGATTTGACAAAATGTTCAAAAATCGTGTTACTTTAGCTCATTTTAATTAGACTGAACAAGAGGCAAAGACAAATTGTTGAGAATACCTTTGCCCTAGGTGAGCTGAAAACAGAATAATTTTTAATACAATAAAACATTTTTTTTAGCTTATTAAATTGTGAAAAGAAATCTCATCATTGCTGCCAAAAACATGACAAATGCCCTCAGTGTTGTACGTCAGATGACAGACGGCCTCTCTTAACAGCGCCCGTATTTGATAGCAGTAAAATACCGCACAATTCTTAACAAAAAGGTGATGAGGCTTGATTGCTGTGCTCTTTAACAATCATCAGATCAGTTCCATGAACATCAGACATTTTGTTGTTGGGGTTAAATAAACGGCAGTTCTGCGGGTGTCTCAGGAGGGCAGTTTGCTGGGGTTTTCTTACCATGTAGAGGCTCTGGTTAATGTTGAGCTCTGTGTCACAGTATCGGCCCTGGTGTTCCACGGGTTCTGTGCTTCCAGCCCACTGCTGCTCCTGCAGACGAGACCAGCGCAGCGTTTGGCCGCCCAGTTGAGTCTGAAGAGACACGCTCAGTAAGTACAGACCTCTGGGCAGCTTCTCTCTCACGGCCCTCAGACACAAAACAAGC
>NC_138242.1:9873018-9894521 GCF_964197995.2 Scardinius erythrophthalmus
TGTGAATGTGAATAGAATAATGAGTTGTATCTTAATGTTAAAATGATACACACAGGCTATGATCAGAATGGAACACTGGCCAAAAATTTGCTGTATACTGCTGTATACTGATTTTGAAAAGTTTTTGCATTATTTGACAAGTTTCAAACTGTATTAAGACAAACTTGTCATTAAAGTCTGCGTGAACTGGAAGTTGCAAACGACTTTTCTCCAGTGTTGTGACGTATTTCCCAGTGAAAAGGAATATTGAACAGAGGGCAGGGTTTTACTCTAGCGCTCCTCCTCTCCATCTCTCACTCATAGCAGACTAACGGTTTGAGGGGAGTGGTTAAGCGTTTCCCAACCCAAGCCGTCAAACCTACAACCCCCCCCCCCCCGAAAAAAAAACACACACTCATGCATACACACAAAAACTTATTTTCTTTCTAAGTATAGCCTAATATTCCAAGATTAAGCTTTCTCCTTAATTATTTTCATTTTAATTAGTAAATCTTAATTAACAATGAACATTTACCCTTAAAATTTTTGGCGTGAGAATGAAGGAGGGTGGTGTGGGGGGTTTTGGGGGGAGCTAGTGAATAAATATGACAATCTTTTTGAGTCCTGAAGGCAGGATTACCGATGCAGGCAGGCTTAGTTATTAAACACGTTCTAAATTAAATGCCTCCATGAATTTTGTACAGAAATATATTTTCATAGTTTTGCATGCCAAATGTGACATTTTATATTTGAGATTCATCTGCCACTGTAATTTTGGAAATGTCATATAAACAAAGATTTTGTCATTTACCAATGAAATTACTATGTGTGGCAGGTCGACCATTGCTTTTCTGGCTGTGCGGGTTGTTTCAAGTCAGCAAGCCATAAAATATCTTTATCTCTCTGAAACACAGCAATTTGAGAGATAATGGAACAGTGACTGGGGGGCACGGATGCCAGGCTGAGGAATTATACTACAATCTCACTGCGTTTACTGCCTCCCTCAAAGCTGACTCTCTGTCTGCAAACCAAGGCTGCAGTTACTGTTAAGGCCCTCTTACAGGAGTCATTACAACGCAAAACCTCGCTGCAACAACTGAACTATCTGCTTTGGCTGATGTCCTCTTGCTTTAGATTTGGTTAAGTCAGAAGACTTAGGTGCAACTACCTGTTCTCATACACTTTCATTATTTGCATACAGTATTATCAGGAAATGTGTAATATGTCTGCCCCCATGACTGATATCATTAACAGGATACTGAACTTAATCACGTTATTTGATTCAGCTCTATTAGTGTGTAACTCAAAAGAACATTTAAAACATTCACGTTATTTCTACCTTTGTATTCTTTATTTAGAATTTCAATCAATTTGCATTTGCCCATTAATCAGCATTACATTTAAATGGGTTCAAATATAATTTGTGCTTTCACTAAATTGCAGAATTTTCACATGCTGTTCAACCTTTTTATGCTGTGACATTTCTGCCTTTTAAATAATGGTTTGATCTTTCTGACATCAGATTTAAGGGAGTGACATCAGTCTTTTATGACCACATGGTTCAAACAGAGGCAAGGTTATCTTGCAGTTACTAGTTACTCAGTATATAATTGATTGGCATCTTTAAGCTTTGTTATAGGAAAAAGTGATACATTTTAAAGGAATAATATTGTTCTTGGCAACAATTAAAAAGAATACTGTCTGTAAATAATGTGCTGTGGTGCAATATTTGCTACTCTGGCTGGTTTGCTAGTTGCCACTGAGACAATTTGCATTGCTTTCAAACCTGTTTTATAGTGTGTTGTTTATTATAATGCACATTAAAACTGAGTGATACCACAAGCTTTTCATAAAGGCAGAGAGATGTTCACTGCAAGAGAGATGGTGTGCGCATGCGTGTGTGTGTGTGTGTGTACCTGCCACTGGAGGTCAGATTTGATGCCTAGTGGCTCTGTGTTTTCTGTCTCTTCAATAATTTCACCATATTGGTCGAGGATCTCAGCCTGCTGTTGACGCAAATAATTCTGCAAGCGATTCTCCGCCCTGATAATACACATACAGACACGTTTACTTTGCTATCTAAATGAGGACATAGCATAAAATGTTTACATAAATAAATAAATACATTTCTTTAAATCATCCTTCCAATTGAGGATGTCAACAAAAATAATTTTATGTAAACCCAAATGTTAAGCAATTAGTACAACACCAGCCAAACCATTTAAAATAAATAAATAAATAAAGTAATATCAGATATCCAGGCCACACTAGATGACAGATTCTACAATACTGTGACTGAAAGTGTTGGAAATCTGTAAAAAAAAAAAAAAAAAAAAATTCACAGCATCCTTTGAATATTGGTGGTGTGGCCTTGATCTGATACAGATGTCTAATATGACTAACAGCCACCCAGCGCTAATATGAGAGGACATGGAGAGGGTCATCTAACAAACCTCTGCACCAGTGTCCAACTAACATCCCTGATTTCATTAGATCAGTCTGTGTGGCGCTGCACAATTATTAAAAACTTAAACACAGCCGAGCCTGCAGGCCTGACACTCAGAGAAACAGAGAGAGAGCGAGAGAGGAAGGGCTGTAGACTGAAGTGAACAGGATGAAATTGATGCTACTTTGCGTCCAATGACACGGACAGATTTCCTCGCCTTTGGCAACTTACGCAGAATGCACTGGTAGAGACAATACAATGTGGAGTATATTACATCTCCTCACAAATGTCAGTAAAATGTAAATGGCTTTGGAAACACAGATTAATGATTATTTCACATCAGACTGGATGTAGAGAAATTCACGCACCGCTGGAACACAGAGTAGAGTCTGTCCTGCAGAACGGCTTCCTCCTCATCTATGTGCCTGATCTGCAGAAGCAAAATAATACACATTTAAATATTACAAAACCCAATTTTAAAATGTGACGTAGCACAGCAACTTTAACAGTGATCCATGATAAACCAGACTATGTCACATTAAAGATTATAATGTAGAGTGAAACGTTTCATTTACTAGCAGTGCTTGCAATGCAGCCTAAGAATAATAATAATAATCAAGGTAAATGTTGCTGTTGTTATGACACTCAACATGTATCTTGCTCAAATAAATGAACACAATGGTTATGATTGGAACAGAATACTACTGCAAAATCGAATGCATTACGTGAACAGTGTTGAATCTACACTAAATATATTAGGAATAAGATCATCTGGTGATTCTTTGTATAACGAAACTGTGCAAACTATTAACAGTAAACATGTTATATACTGCATGAATAGTAAGATTATTATGGTAGTATGCTATTGCCATTAAAAAAAAGACTGAACAACTGAAAAAAGTTTGAAAGGATTATGTAACCGGATAGTTCTGTCTACACACACACACGTGTGCATGTATTTTATTAAGAATACATACTATTTATACATGTTCTATGGTATATAATTGTATAGCATTGTACATGTTAGCCTGTGACTGTGTGTTTGAGTGATAGTAGTGTGATTGATGGGGAGAGACAGCAGAAGGTCTCAGCAGCAGCTCCTGTACCTCAGGAAATCTCATTTGACATACCTACAGTAATCTTTCCTTTTTCTGGACACACATCAGTACCTTTGAATTTCCCCTTAAGAACGACATTACTCTCTGCTTCCTCGCCCACACCTTTTCCTCTGTCTTTCCTCGCTTTGAACGCTCTTCCTGCCAAAAAGGAAAATCCATGTTCTTGTTTAGGACCAACAGACTGCATTCTGCAGCTGTATGTGCGGCTAACTTGAATTCAGAACATCTAAAGAGACATGTTAATACAATCTTCAGGCAAACCCTACAGACACACACCGCAGAATTCAGTCAGCACGTTTAAAAGGCTTTATACTAGCTGACTGACAGTGGTATATCCTGTGCTGTTTAAACACACATTGTGAAATAGCTGTGGAGTGCGGTAGGGATAATGTTGTGTTTTCCGAACAGTTGGAGAGCAGAATAAAGCTCTCATCTGCAGTCGCACATAAACCAAGAGTGATTATTCAACACACGCCATGACTCAAACATAACCATTACATCCCATCCGCTCCTTACGCATTCATTTCTCACTTCAACTTCACATTCTCTATTTAATGTGCATCTCTTCATTCGCATTTCAGTCATATGTTGCCAAGACTGATTACAGCTTGAATATGTTGGCTAATTCTGATCTTGTTCAACGTAATTTAGCATTTTGTGTGTTTGACATTTCCTCCATATGGAATAACATTCAGTTGAAGATTGAAGCGTCTAGAATA
Organism: Scardinius erythrophthalmus; assembly: GCF_964197995.2. Classification (NCBI taxonomy): domain Eukaryota; kingdom Metazoa; phylum Chordata; class Actinopteri; order Cypriniformes; family Leuciscidae; genus Scardinius; species Scardinius erythrophthalmus. The sequence continues at coordinate 9,877,281 of NC_138242.1, forward strand.
TGGCCTGCAAAATCTCAGATTAGCTGACAAGCTCCAGATTTTTTAGCTTTGGTTTCAAATGAAAAACAAAACAATGAATTCTATGCAGACATAAATAACATGAACTTATAGTACATTATATTACCTATAATGCACATTCAAAGAGGGTTGTCACCATAAACAATACATCTGGGCCACATACAAAGAAATGTATACCCCCCCCCCACCCCCCCAATTCAACAAAGATAGTGGATGAAGTGAGAGATGTTGATTGTAAATACAGCTTAGCAACATGCTAATAAATGTACAGTAAAACTGTTGGACAACAAATTCAAATCAATTCATTAATTTTAGTCAGGATGCTGCACAGATGCAGCACAACTTCCTAGACAGTGCGGTTGGTTTGATTCCAAATTGTGTCATGTCTCAATCCCATTCCCTCCATTAGTCAATAAAAACTAGAAAAAACACCTAAAATAACACAAGCAAAAGCATAAAAACTGAGAGCGCTGAAAGAACAGTATATTCTGAACAAATCCCGATAGCTTTGTTGATTAAAATAAAAACGTTGTTGTGTCATCTCTTTAGCAATTTGCAGACAGACTGTAGACTGGGTGTAATAAGTCTGGCTGTGACATGAGCAACTTCAGAGCACAGATCATTCTGACCAGCAGAGGCTTATGGGCTTATATATAACTGACCTGTTCCAGCACGGGTTTGCCCACTGGAATCATGTCTTTCTGCACACGCTCTCTGAGCTGCTCCACATACTGAGGGATGACCTCCGCTCTCCTCTCCAGTAGCTCAGTCCTTCGTCGATCCCTCAATCCATCCTCAGCCACTGGTTCAACATCCTCAACATGCTCAGACACCACCATACCTACCATACAAATGCACTATGGTTATACATCAAAGACACGTCAAACACAAATCTGAAGAGTCAATGATAGTGATGTTAAGCCCCGCTCAGAGGTTTAGACACATTCCTCATCTGAACCAAATTACACAGAAGTACGATTTAATTAAACCAGTGAGTTAATCAAACAGAGTAGTGCTAATGAAGCCCTAATGTGATTGCACTAGCTTCACAGTGCTACACAACACACAAATGGGGAAACACCTGGATCAAGTGCAAAGATAGATATTAGGTCTGTTAAAAAACCTAGTGAGCTGCCTACCTAGACAGCATTTTAAGGCAATCACAGGCACTCTGCTGATGTAATGGATGTTCAAAAAGATAGATACCTTCTTTTGGCCAAATTCTAAGGTAGCACGGCATGTATCCTTCATGCATAAGGCAATCTCATAATACATTATGACAGGCTCAGTGAAAGCATTTATCCAAGCTGGCAGAAGCAGCAAGATGCTGGTTATAAATGTAATTTATTCAATACCAAAAAGTACTGATACAAATAGTTAAATTCAGTCCAAATAAAAATGTACTTTAATATAGTTATTCCAATATTTGTGTTTGTTGTATTTATTACTCTTAGCCTATTATTACAACTTGCTAACATTCAACTCTTATGAAATCAACTGCTCTGAAGGAGGAGCTCTATTTTTATTTTTTTACACATACTATTTGGAGTGTTCCAAATCCAGAAGAAGACAGCAAGGCCGCTATCAAGGTTTTGGAACAGAGAACCTCAAAAGTTGGTTGCATTGAGTCACGGGGCCCTATTTTAACAATCTAAGCGCATGGTCTAAAGCGCACAGCGCGAGTGCACTTACGGCGTGTCCGAATCCACTTTTGCTAGTTTAACGACAGGAAAAATGGTTGGTGCACCCAGCACATGGTCTTAAAGGGTTGTCTCTATTCTCTTAAAGAGTAATGGGTGTGTTTTGGGCATAATGTGCAATAAACTAATCAGAGTCTCATTCCCTTTAAAAGCCAGTTGCGCTCGTGCCATGGCATATTCGCTATTTACATGGCGGAATGTGCAAACTAGAGAAGCATTCAGTTTTTCCGCTTGCAAACAGGGAAACGGATCTGCTCATGCGCGAGGTTAAAGCGCATGAGGAGACCATCTACAGATCAAAGTGTACGCGCGTTGTGGACCCGCCTATAGGCGCACATTACTAACGTGCTCTTTAAATAAATAAAAAAAATATTGCGCCATTGACTTTAGACCAGGTTTCAGTTGGTTAGTGTGAATGTCCACTGTCTATTTTTGTCTATTTCAGTTGTCTCAAAATAGCAACGCGCCAACAATGTGCCTGAACACACCTCGTTTTCAGACCAGCACGCCCATGGGCACACAAATGGACGCAAATGCATTTTCTATTTAAACAATGTGGCGCAGGACGTGAAAATTATAACTGTGTCGAGCTAAAACTAGCAAAAAACACTTGCATTGCGCCTGGTGCTGCATTGCGTTTAGTGTATGATAAGACCCATGATGTTTTGTCTGCCACTGGAAAGAATATTTGAAGCGCAAAATGGGTTCCTTCATAGTTTTAATCAATGCATACTGGACTGTGCCCATTCTGCTAATGATGCTCCAAACCCATTTAAGTGTTAGAAGTGTGGAGATATTTAGAGAATTAGCAGACTTTGGACTACAGGAGGTGGCGGTGAAGAAGGCTTGCAGGCAATTGTCTCAAGTCTATTGTGACTGTGTTAAAGCCTCATGGATGGATGCTACCCATGATCGTCCTCCTCCTTCTACTGTTTGTGTGTTAATCCTGTATCCTCTTTCCTTCTGTTTCTTTGAAGGATTTTATGAGTATTCTAAGACAAAAGTGAAGAGGCTAATCTATATACTCCAGCTAAATCCACAACAATCCAGTTGAGTGTTAGACAGCTAACACCGTTTTCGTGTGTACCGTGAGGCCTAAACCCAATGACGGTCTGGCAAACCAATTACAACTGCTGTGCGGTACCTCAACCGATCCACTGAGAGCATTTTACACCAAGACAAAAGCAGCATAAGCCCGACACTCTACTTGGGAGAGAGTCTTAATCCGACCCTCTGCTAATGGGACAAACACTGGAGTCACACACAACAATGGCTCTCGCACAGGAAGTTGAGCTCAGTGCCTACCTGAGAGCTCAATGCTTTTTTGGGGAATTACAACAAAAGCATCCTGCTGGGTAACAACATCCTACATGTAAAATCACAAGCATCTCATAATGAAGTTAAATAGAAGAGAATCAATATTTTATAAACCTGGCCGGTGTAATTTATTTCCACAACATTCACATGATGTCTCCACAGAACAGAGCCTTGTTATAAGTTCAGCCCAGTGTAAAACTCTACTGCTCAGTGGATGCTCTTTCAAAGTTCATATGATTTATATTTCATTTACGCATTTACTTTGTTTCAGAGGTGTCTCCTAAAATTCCTAATGATAAAAAACAAATCTCTCTTGAAACTGAAGAAGAGAGATTTTTGAGACTAGTTTCTCAAGAGAAAGGTCTGAGTAAGCAAAGTTTCTATTTGATCCCATTGATGGCTGGGAGAAACAATTGAGATATTTAAGACATTGTGTTTTTTCTTTCCAAAAATTCCAAAAATCTTTACCTGGTAAATCTATGACAGTGGAGGCATCTTCTTCCTGAAACATTTCGGAAAGTTTCTCATAAAGGTTCCTCTCATCTTCATTCATAAACTCTGGGAAGAAAAATCAAATTTGAATAATATTTCAGCTGACGGATGGTACATTTTATTGCTGTGCTTTCAAACACCTCTCACTGACTGATTTTGCATGGATTGCAAAGTCCAAATGTAACATAAAGGAACATATGGCATGAATTTCCAACAACTGACACTAATTCCTGACCTTCATTTACATTAAATGATTATAGCTCAGAGCTAATAATAACATGCTAGTAAGTCCAACGTAAGTCGTTTGACAGCAATGAAATTTATGCAAATATCATTTGAAGGTGTCCCCACCTCTGGAGTGTCATTATCAAAGGTTTGTAGGTTTGTGAGGATTGTGGAATATTACAGGATGGTGATGTCCAACAGATATAGTCAAAATGGCTTTTCTGTTAATAGCCATGTTTCATTATAACATGCATATGACTTTGCTCCCCAGAGCACGCTTTTAATAGACGCGCTGAGGTGCACATAGCGATATTGGAAGGAACCCCCTTCATTTAAAGGAAGTTAAGGAAAGCATGGGGATCGGAAATGGAACTGACCAATGACAGGTGACCTTCGGCAATGACAGTCACAGCACCGCTCAATCTTTTGGCCCATTGGTAAAAGTATTTACATAGACCGGCCCGCCCAACACTCTGACAGGCTGTGAGTGATCTCGCTCACCCCACTTTAATGAACTGAGATGGCCTATTATGAGAAAAAATGGCATACTTAATTCCAGCTCATCTCTGCCTCCGACCCCAGTCATCCTGCACCGCCTTGGGTCACCCTCCACCGCCGACGAGGGGTCAAAGTAATTTTGGGCACCTTCATTTCCTGTGGAAAGTCCAGGCGGGCAAAAGAGAGAAAAGAGAAAGTGAGGGGGGCTGATGGTTGGTGGGCTGGGTGAAGTTTAGAAGCACATGATTATTAGAAGCACATGATGTGAAAATGTTAATTTTGAAAGTCCACACCGCTCTCGCTGGCTGGCACAGGCTACCTGATAAGGCCCCGCTCGGTCACGTTTCCCTGATCTGCACTCAAGAGGGCCCGACGCTGCTCAGGGGCCTAATTAGCATGCTAGAAAAGGTCAGAGCAGGCAATCTTTTAAACACAACCTGCCATATGTTACCTGTGTTCAAAAGAACTAATAAGAAATGTGTATAAGTAAAGGAGCCCTGAATTTCAAAGACAATACCCTAACACTGCTCCGGGGTCATCGGTCAGAGAAAGAGGGAGAGAAAGCGAGAAAAGGGGCGACAAAGCAAACGCTGTATCCCATTGACTTCTTATTAGCAATTGCTGACCTTTGGGCATCAAAGCGTCTTACCACAGTTTTATAGAAATCCAGCAGCTTGAGGGTTATTCCTGTTAAACAGTTACTGCTCTCTGCTCTTCACTACTCAACACCTACATATCTCAACCACAGGTTTGGCATATTGAAAATTGCTCGAAAAACTGTGAAAGATGCATCCGAGCAAACCTCAACTATAAAAGAGCTCACATGCTTAGAATTTCAGTTATACTACAAATTAGCAGAACTGATGGAGGCTAACGAAAAAGCGACCTGAAATAATTGTTTTTCAATGAGAACTGTCAAGTATTTCAAATCAGAAATAAAATCAGTAATAAATTTGACTTCTAAAACAATGGAAAAAATTTATAAATTTGGAAATCATGCTAAACCTGTATTTTTCAGTCTGATCCTGCCAATCAACATTGCTACTACCTTCTACCAAAAAAGGCAACTGGATCTTTAAACCCCAAACTGGGACTTTTTATTCCTTCTACAGCCATAGTGAGAGTTGCAATTTCTTTCATCAATTTATTTAAATGTATATCCTCCTACTGATACTGTCTCAGTTTCTGGCGTCATTAACAAACGCGACTTTTGGCAATGCAACAAAGTTGTGTTGACTTCATGCAAATGAGCATCGATGTGAGGCTGCAACTACCAATGGGAGTGCACACAGTGATCCCCCGCCTGATACAGATCGACCTCAAGCGATTTAAACGTTGTCAGTGTGAACGCCCCATTTGACTGACATTCACCCATCAAATAAATTAAAGTGACTTGAGTCTTGAAGTAAAGCACTTTCCACGGTAAACACAGTTTGGCTTCCATATCTGTTTTTGTTGGAAGGGGCTGAACATTCATATTTGCATAACGTTGGCGGTCTTTGAAATTATGTCTTTGAATTATATCTTTGATTTAACTACATGGCCTGGCCATCTTCCAGTGTTTCTCATCTTTAATCAAACTCTCCTCTGTTCTTCATGCACACTATCAATAATGTAGAGCTGCAAAGCAGTTTGATGCTGCTAGAATAACACTGATCTGTTAGGGAGCATGCTTATAGATTTAGGTTGGGGAAATCAGGTCATTTTCGTACATGTAAGTAAATACATTCTCACATACATGCTGACAGAATTTACAAAAACAGCTAAAAGACATCTCCTCTTAGGACACAATGATCTGTCCTTTCTTTCTTTTTTTTCTTTTGCAGTGTGAAATGAACGTTGATGTAGTATTTATCAAAGGAATTGAACACAGTGGTTTTACTTTTGAAATTATGCATAGGCAAAAGCTAAGGTTTGATCTCAGCTTGAATTTGATAATCATTTGAATTATTTACATGCGGGAATATGCCTGCCAGCTAAAACACTCTATGTTCATTCCAGTGCTCTGTGAGCTTTCACAACACACACAAAGACAGGAGCCGTCTGAAATTTAAACTCCACTCCAACTTTCTCTTCTTCTGTTTTTTGTTTATTAACTTGCTCTGTTGCCTATTTTGTGGTTTCAGTTTTACGTATTATATATATTAAATCTCTGTTATTAATAATATGAAAAATAGTTAAATGAGAAAAAAAGCAAATAAAAAAGTTCTCATTGTAAGTAACTCATGTTGAAGTACAGAAACTGCAATCACCAACAAATATCAATTTTTTATTTTTTTTATTTTTATTTTTATAATTATTATTAATGGATGGAGTGCTGTGTCAAAATGAGGAGACAAAGTCCTCACAGTTTTATTTAGAGTCCCCTTGTGGAGAAAACCGAGTGAATCTGTGAGCTGACGTGAGTGGAGGCGGGGCTAATTAGCATATTCATGAATCTGCAGATACTAAATGAAGCAAGGGTCTAGAGTTGCATCCAAGCTATTTTGAGGCATTTCTTTTTACATGAAAAAAACGTTTAACCTGTTAAGCTGCAACCCCACTTTTGAAAAATCCCCAGAAATGACATACCCAAACTGAAACAGATACAGTTCATGAACCCTTTGTACTAAAAGCACAGGTATGATCTCATTTGAAAGCTGACACCTGGCAGTTTATTGTAATGTAGAATTAATTATTGTCATAATGACAAAAATTGTTATAAATAGCTTCAAAGTTTTGTAAAGTTATTAGAAATTATTTTTTATGAAACATCCTCATGAAAATAAAATTGAAGTTGGCCCTGGAGCAATCTAGAAATGCACTACAGCTAATGCCACATGTCTAAACATTTTATGTTTAAAATCTTAAGATAATAAGTCCAAAACTCTGTATTTAGTGAAATGTTTTTCAAGACCATGTCATGTGACTTTATTTTGATTTGATGCTAAAATGCTACTGATATTTATTGTCATCTTCTTACCATCTATGCAGTATATTGTCTTTATTGTTTTGTGGTGCAAACGAGCCCCATTCAGTCTCAGTCTCCCCCTGCACACATTCACACCTCTCCAGCCTGGCTATGGCTCTAAATATGCATTTCTTTTGTCTGCATTATAGTTACTAACGACTGGCTATTCACATGCTATTCATAGGGTTTCAGTCCCTAATTTCTTTTCTCAAAGTTCACCCTTACATTCTAAACTGTTTTAAATGCATTTCTTGAATAAAGAAACATTTCAGTAAGCATTCAAAAAATAATAAAAATATAACTTCTAGGTGGCAGGTGCACCTAGGGCTAGCTAGCATGTTAGCTTAGCACACCATCAATACACGACAATTTATGAGATTAAAACCATGTTTGTGCTTATAAACTTACTTTATAAAGCAAATCGAGTATTTTAAATAATTTTCTGTGATCTAATTTGGCTTCAGATAAAAAAAATCAGACAGAAAATATACTATTGTATACTGTTCTGCACAATGATAGTCTATATAGATTAGCATTACATTATAAATATAATCTATTATTATGGAAATACCTGGCATGGATTGAAAAACACAGGTAACTCAAATATCATAGCAAACATGTTTATTGTCTTCAAAACGACTGTATCTCCATGCTACAGCCATAGTTACAGCGCGATCTCTTGTTAGCTGTGTGTGTGTTCGAGGCTTCCTGGATTGTCACATGATTATGGCACTTCTTCATGTTCTAATACTGTGCACAGGGCGGCGAGGGCGCCCTCAGGCTATTGGTATGAATTGAAAACACATTAATAGAGTATACAAACGCTCATAATGATTACATCGACGCATTTGGGTATAAATTCAATAAATATTATTCCTGTCTATAGAAATCTGATGTAAACCTATGAGAATATATCAATATTTCTCCAAATCTGCACATTTTTTAGCTAAAAGCCCGGAAGGACGTTGTTTTGTGTATCGCTGTCATGACGACGGCACGGGAGTTTTTTTATGAATGAAAGTGGCTGACGCGCATAATTCATATCAAAGGTATCGACTCATTTTTTCATTTCATAACTCCTGACACAAATTAAGAAATAACTGTCGCTATAAGTTTCTCAGAATACAATAGTGGTCAAATTCTGAAACTTGAGTCTTATATCTTTGTAATGATGTATAGTTTGTCAAGGTATAACATTAAATCTGATAGTAACTTTGAACTATTTATAAAAAAAAACGCTTCAGTGCGCCCGCGCTCTGGCAACGGTTAACAGGTTAAAGGGGGGGGGTGAAATGCTATTTCATGCATAGCCTACTGAGTTTTTTACACTATTAAAGAGTTGGATTCCCATACTAAACATGGACAAAGTTTCAAAAATTAAGTTGTACGTTTGATGGAGTATTTCTGTGCCAAAAATACTCCTTCCGGTTTGTCACAAGTTTCGTAAAGTTTTTTTTCGAGTATGGGCCTGTGTGACGTCAGATGGGGCGGAATTTCCTTATACGGGTCCTAAGGGCACTTCTCCCGGAAGGGCGTAGACCAGAGCGAGAGAGCGAAAGCAGTACGCCCATCAAAGCGCTGTGCTCGGCTTTAGGGAAGTCATCGGCTGCGCTGCCCAGTTCAACGCCGGATTTGCAGATCTTCTTCTCAGATCCACGGTCGTGCGTTGGAACCGCAGGCGGTGAGTAAAACTGCTTCAAATGTCTGTGTGTTGTTAGCTATCGCATAAGCACAGCAAGTAAACAACATTCGTGATACTTCTACCTGGTACAGCCTATCTTTCTTTTATAAATATAATAAAACTAAAGACTTTTTGGAGATATGAAGGATGCAATACTACTCTATAGGTACTCAAGATTAACATGAGATTGACTGAAACTGAGTGTTTAACCCCCCTTTAAATATGTCTTTTTGGTGATCAAAGATAAGTTTTAAGAGATCAAATGATTGACTATAGGGGGACTTTAACATTATATATTCCAAAATACTAACTAAAGGCAGTAACAATTTAAACAATACATTTTATTTGTGATTTGATGTTCAGCTGTTCTTTTGTATGTCAACTTTTCATCAGTCGTCAAGCTCGGTAAACTCTGGTCACAGACACGGAAATGTAGGCTAATTTCACCAAGCTGATTGCTCACTAACCCCCCCCCCCCAACCTTTTGCCACTTAAGTGCCTTTTTGGCATTAGTAATGCCCACTCTGTGCCCTCCAAACAACATTTTACTCCTCTTTTCCACCTCGCCAACGATAATTTCTACTTCACATTAAGCGAAGTTACATTTCTTGGTTTTCCTCTCTGTGTTTGCCATGATTTCACAATCGATGAATATTAACTTGTGGGCGTTTCACAGACTATTTATGGGCAACTATGGGCGTGACATGAAGCCGCAAAAGCTGTGCTACATTTAGAATTGATTGTGATTTATTAAGGGAAAACTGCGTAGGATGTGCGTGCGCACGGTTTTATAAATCCGAATAGTACGCACGTCCTTTGTTTCATCCGTACGCCACTTCTGACGCAAATCCTACAGTACGCAAAGTTTTATAAATGAGGCCCCAGGTCATTTCAAGTTTGATGTGACAAAGCAGTGATATCTAAGTAGGTGAGTTGTTTACTATTTAATTAGTCTTCCCATTAATGCCATAATTTTCTTCATTCAGGCTGATTTGGCAAACCTGCACACATTTTTTTAACAAAAACAAAACAAAACAGGATTGCTCCTGTCTGCCTTGCTGCTGATTTGTGTCTGTATGCTCCGTATAGCTTTCTGCTTTGAATCTCAATTTACTATCATTCCTTGTTGTTTATATTGCTAAATATAACTTACTCATCAACATACATAAGATATTGTCTAATACTGCCTATCACATTAATCTGACATCGCTAGCTTTTATCTAAATCGTTATCGCTACGATTAGCTTACATAGTAAATCACGCTTGACATTTGTGCTGGCTAATATACAGGCCACCAGGGCACCATACAGACTTTATCAAAGAATTTGCTGATTTTTTTATCGGAGTTAGTACTGGCTGCAGATAAAGTCCTAATTGTTGGTGATTTTAATATACATGTAGATAACTAAAAAGACTGGGATTGGCATTTAGAGACATTCTGAACTCTTTTGGAGTTAGACAACACGTGTCAGGACCCACTCATTGTCATAATCATACTTTAGATCTTATATTGTCACATGGAATCAATGTTAATGCCGTTGAAATTCTGCAGCACAGCGATGACATCTCAGATCAATATCTTGTCTTGTGTATCCTCCATTTAGCCAAGGTTGCAAAGCTGACTCCGTTACAAATATGTTAGAACTATCACTTCTGCCACTAAAGATTACTTTATTAATAATATTCCTGATCAGTTTCATTTCCTCAGCATCCCAGATAGCTTAGAAGAACTCGATATTGCGACAGAAACTTTTGACTCTCTCTTTTCCAGCACTTTAGACACAGTTGCTCCTTTGTGCTTAAAAAAGATTAAAGAAAATAGTCAAAAGCCGTGGTACAACGAGCACACTCGGACCCTTAAAAGAGCACCCAGAAAAATGGAGCACAACTGGAAGAAAACAAAACTAGATGTTTTTTGAATTTCAGAGAGAGAGAGAGAGAGAGAGAGAGAGAGAGAGAGAGAGAGAGAGAGAGAGAGAGAGAGAGAGAGAGAGAGAGAGAGAGAGAGAGAGAGAGAGAGAGAGAGCACGATTACATACAGAAAAGCCTTAAAAACTGCTAGATCTGCTTATTTTTAACTTATTTTTTAAAAGAAAACAAACAACCGGAATTTATTTGACACAGTGGCTAAATTAACAAGAAATAAAGCTTCTACTTCTGAAGTTTCCAAAGAGCATAGCAGTAATGACTTTATGAACTTCTTTACTTACAAGATTTATAATATTAGAGAGAAAATTATAACTATGCAACCATCTACTACAGTATCGCATCAGGCAGTGCATTGTGTCCCTGAGGAAAAATTCCATTCATTCGTTGCAATAGGAGAGGAAGAATTGTCTAAACTCATTAAATCATCTAAATCAACATTGTGTATGTTAGACCCAATACCGACCAGGGACGGACTGGGGCTAAAAAACAGCCCTGGACTTTCTCCCAAATAGGCCCATCATCCGGCCATTCGCCTCTAGCCGTGTGCGACAGACACTAGCCAGGATGTCCTGATATATTCCACATACTGTAGCCTATCAGACAAGGTATTCACAGTAAGTAACATCTCAGAACCAATGCTGATAATTTTGGGGTTGTGTTTATTAATGAAGCCTCAGCCTTCAAATAAAAACAAAAAATGTGCAATGACATAAAATACAAATAATGAAGTGTCACTGCCAACAGAAACCCCAAATTACACAAACTTGTAATTATAAAACATAGTTACTATATACCAGGGGTCTCCAACCTTTTGTGTGCAAGTAGCCTATGTGTATACTCAATAATATACATATAACATGGTGGTGCTTTTTTACTTTTCACCATCATATGCAAAATAATACAATATCTTGATATTCTGGTTCAGACTTACAAGCATTTAAACAAAATCAACAATTCCTGAAAAATAATGAAAATATGTATTGATCTTTTTATTTTATTTTCTATAAACCAATTGTATGTGTTATCAAAAACAGTAGACCAAACATTTAGTATTTATAAATGCAAAAATAAATAAATAAACTGCCATAACTTCTAAACAAAAACATTACTGCATTACATTTAATACTGTATATACATGACTATATTAATATAACAGCATTTTTCATATGAATATATACAGGCACATTTCTGCCAAAAAAAGCTTGTTTTACTACAGTTAATTCATAAGTTGTGGAGTGAAATGTCTTTTAACTGGTTTGTTCTTGAGATAGAGAATTCTGTGCTTAATTTAACTGCTTCTTAGTGGATCGCGCAGCTCTGTGTAGTAATGTTCGCGCTCGCGCTTTTTGAGCGTTTGCCATTTGATGTTTCTGCTGTTGGCTGTTCATATTGCTTTATTTATTAGACTTTTTTTTTTTTTTTTTTGTGCCGACGGCCCTTGGTTGGACGGCCGTTCTGGACTTTTCCAGAACGCACAGATTGTCAGTCTGTCCCTGATACCGACTGCTACTGAAAGAAATGCTTCCAGAGGTCATAGATCCTCTTCTTAATATCATTAATTCATCTTTGTCACTAGGATATGTACCGAAAACTTTTAAGCTGGCTATTATTAAACCTCTTACTAAAAAAACACAACTTGATCCTACAGAATTAGTCAATTACAGGCTGATCTCAAATCTAGCCTTTTTGTCAAAGATACTAGAAAAGGCAGTATCCTCACAACTTTGTCCCTTTTTAAAAATAAATGGTATCTGCGAGGATTTCCAGTCAGGATTTAGACCATACCATAGTACTGAGACTGCTCACATTAGAGTTACAAATGATTTGCTCTTATCATCCGATCGTGGTTGTATCTCTCTATTAGTGTTACTTGATCTTAGTGCTGCATTTGATACCATTGACCTCAACATTTTTTTAAATAGACTCGAAAATTATGTTGGCATTAGTGGAATTGCATTAGCATGGTTTAAATCATACTTATCGGACCGTTATCAGTTTGTAGCAGTAAATGGAGTACCACAAGGCTCAGTACTAGGACCGTTGCTGTTCACTCTGTACGCTACCCTTGGGAGATATCATTATGAAGCATGGGATCGTTTTCACTGTTATGCCGATGATAGCTAGAATATCAAAATCGACTGCTGGTAGTAGATCCTTTTCCTATTTAGCACCTAAACTCTGGAACTCTTCTTAACATTATCCTGGAAGCAGATATCTTTAACCTGGCATACACATAGAAAATTATACATTCCTATTATTCAAATCAGTTAAATGATTATTAGGCTGCATAAATTTGGCCAGCCGGAACCGGGAACACTTCCTACAACACCCAATGCACCCATTACATCATAAGAAGAATGGCATCTTCTGCTTATTCCGAGGTTTACTGTAATCAGCTGGATCCAGGCCGTATCCAGATCAGATGGTGGACCTGCGCATATACACGACCACAATGCATCCCTGAAGTGTCAGCAGAGATTGTGTCAACTAGACTCTCCCCTGTGAAGGCCTCATCGACACGACAGCCATCAGCACTGATCCTCAACAAACCCATCTCCATACCAGCGTGACTCCGATCTTCAACCAGATGGAACTGGATAATATTTTGATTGTTCCAAACCAATCTGACTTCTGACCTATAATGCTGCCTGAATCATAATCATACACTGTTCGTTTATTGGCCAGAGGAGAACTGGCCCCCGGACTGAGCCTGGGTTCTCCCAAGGTTTTTTTTCTCCATTCTGCCACCTGATGGAGTTTTGGTTCCTTGCCACTGTCACCTTTTTTCCACCTTTGTTGCCATTGGCTTGGCTTGCTTAATTGGCGACATTAAATTTAACATTTTAATTTAATATTCAACAGTAATATTGATCTGCCTGCATTGACACTATTATACAAAAACTGAACTGAGCTGGACGATGACATCACGGTTTACTCCAGAGCAGCTATATATAAATGAACTAAATTAATAACTTTTTTTTTAAAACAAAAATGAAACACCACTGAACATACTTAAGCTGGACTGTGATGCTATTTTCTTCTGGAAACAAACTCTTTTGCATTATTCTCCTGTTATCTCTGTAAAGCTGCTTTGAAACAATCTGTATTGTAAAAAGCGCTATATTAATAAATGTGACTTGACTTGACAAAACAAGGGGCGGGATTTATTGCACAAACCAATCATAACCGATCATAGTCATCTTCATTCAAGTCATCTTCATTTATATAGTGCTTTTAACAATGTAGATTGTTTCAAAGCAGCTTTACAGAGACAAACGTATAATTTATGGTAACAGAGATTGTTTTGGCCCTATAGCGGTATATTGGGGATATTGTTTTCATACCCAATTATAGCACGATAGGGCTATTGACTCCTCTCACTTGACATTCCCCCATTCATTCTCAATTACCCCCCACCAAACCCAATGCATTCATTATTAGGGGGTATGTTAAAGAGACCATATTATGGATTTTTGAAAATGACCTTTCATGTAGTGTGTAACATAGCTCTAAGTGAATGAAAACATCCTGCAAAGTTTTAAATCTGAAAGTGCACCGTATATAAAGTTATTGTCTTTCAAAAGTAAGAGTCGACTCTATTGAAATTAATCGTTTTTCAAACGAGTCATAAGCCGTTTTGTTGTGATGTTAAGATGAAACATTATCATATTGCCCACCCACTTATTGTGCATGCAGACCAGAGTCCTGCACGGGTCCGATTTTGTAAACCCGCACCCGCCCGTAGCTACCCGCAGTGCTTCAAACCGCATCTGACCCGTTTTCCGACAGCAGCACTAATTAAAATCCGCACCCGACCCGACCCGCTTAAAATAGAACCGACACCCGACCCACACCCGAAATAAAATAAGTTTAGCCAATCACATTATAGACACACTTACAAAAATGTTTATTGCGAGGTCATCCAGAAGTTATTACACGACAATTAACACAAGGACAAGTTCAGCCGAAGCTGTAAAAAGGACGGTACATGAAAAACATGTTTTTTTTTCTAAAACTATCGTTACCACAAAACTGAGTAGCTTATCACATTTTACCAATGAACAGACGCGACTACAACACTATATGCCACAAAATTTCGTCTAGCCTACATCTCACAATTTTGGGTTCAAACACGCCCTGCACACCACACATACTTAACAGTGTTAAATTTGAAAAATACTCTTCGATAGAACTGGTTTGTTACCACAGTTATCTGGCGTTCTTCCTCAGCAATGAAGTTCCACATTTGCGGCTATCCAACACGAAAATGCATGCAGCAAATAAGCCTTTCACAATATTTTCTTCAGATAACTCCAAATTTCTCCCACACACTGGACTTGCTTTTTGATGACTATTTGTCGATAACTTTACAATCTCCTCTAGCTATTCTTTTCTTCAACTCCTCAGCATCCATCTCGACGACTGCAAGCAGATCGCGCGCGCGGTTATGATGAATTTTTAAAAGTGAAAGTAGCCTATAACGTTATAGATTCCAGGGAGGGCATGGCGCGTGGGCACAAATAAACTGATGTGGCTTTTAAATTATTTATCAACTTAAAATACAGGCATATTTTTGTATGTGTTCCTAAAAATATGCATATTTTTACGTTTGCATGTGATTGTTTTAAACCCGTGTTTAGACCCGTGTTTCCCCCGTGTCTGACCCGACCTGCACCCGTATCCGACACAGTTGGATATTTTTCACCCGTTTCAGCAAAATTTGCGGGTACCTGTGGGTACCCGAACCCGTGCAGGACTCTAATGCAGACACCAGGGAAAATTTGAACCCCCTCAAACCGGTAACTGATTCCTGTGGATACTGGATAGCATCATGTCCAGAAGACGCTGTGATCTACAATGTGAAGGTAAAAGCCAGTTTTTTTACACTGCCAAAGGACGAGCATGTGAAGAATCAGTGGTTAAAATGAATCTTTACCACCATACCATAGCAGTATAATCCTTAACTTTTGCTGTGTTCCCTTTATTTTTTTGACGACTCCTTCTCAAATCTCGGGGTTCAACGCAGGATTTGCAAACCGCTTGCTCTTGAAAGATGGTGTCCAAAATACTTAGTTTTGAGTTTTATATTATGTAGGTCTCCTGTTAACTGGTTAACTCACATTATTACTGTCTTACTGAAATACTGCTAATCAGTTGTAGGCCACTATTACCCTAAAACTGTGTCTGTTAATGCAGATTGTCTGTCGTCCTCACTACTTTGAGGAAAGATTAAGCATGGAGCAAGATTTGTTTTACCAAAGTTTATGTTACATCAGTCATTCGGCTAATGTATGCACTGTTATTGATACAGTTTCCACATGTTCACCGCAATAAATTAGAAAAATACTCGGTAAAAAATTAAGTACAAGTAAAATAATCGGTTTGTTGATGGACATGCACTTGTTAATGCTGATGGTGAGGAATTACAGTTGCAACATCTCATAATGAACCTCAAACTGAGTAGCATATCACTGAGAAACGTCCTGTGCGAGTCGTCCTTGCGATGGAGGTTCGGGTTGAATGACTAGTTCTACCAATGTTTCATCATCGGACTTGTGCTCAGATTGATATGGTAAAATCATTTAGTTTAATTTTAGTTTACGGTGTAGGAAGCCTCCGGACACGCAGAACTGACGTTGTTATGGCAATGGGCGTATTTGTTTTCGAGACGTGCACTGTATGAGGTAGACTAATCACCACAGACTGAGCTGTCTGGCCAATCAGAGCAGAGTAGACCAATCACAACAGACTGAGCTCTCTGGCCAATCAGAGCAGAGTAGCTTGTGGAAAGGAGGGATTTAGAGAGATGGATTCATCTGAGGAGTCGTTTAAGAATCATTGAAAATGTGGTGATGTGCAAATGTATATTATGAGAAAATGAAACAGTTTTTTGACCTTTGATGCATGAGAGACGCGGACTCCCGCAGTAACTTTACCTGCTGGTGTCGATGTTGGACAGTGTTACTTACACACTTTTTAATATTTGTCACATTTTGTAATATTTGCGTAGTTTTGTTTTTGTAATACCGATTATTTTCTTTTTTGAGGAGACAATGCCTCCCTTGCCTCCTCTAAAAAAAAATAAAAAAAAAATGTGCCTGTAATGTAAGTTAGGCCATCTTAACACTTACACCCAGTCTCCAAATATTAGTTATATGAATACATATATTTTTCTTGATGTCTATTGCTTACATGCACTTGCATTTTAACTTTTCATTCTTAAAGATATTTTCACATCTGAGCTGAACAAAATACATGCTCTCTCTCAAATTAATGATATCACAGCTGTTCTCTCAGCTGAAAGTCATGGGTCATGTCAATGTGTGTTTACTTTCACTAAATCAGTAATAAACCAGAAGTGTGTAATTCTGCACCACTAGTGTCACCAAATGAAATGTAATGTTTTCAAGCACATTTCTCATCTCCATTCG
>NC_138242.1:9894721-9994721 GCF_964197995.2 Scardinius erythrophthalmus
TCTCATAATGAAGTTAAATAGAAGAGAATCAATATTTTATAAACCTGGCCGGTGTAATTTATTTCCACAACATTCACATGATGTCTCCACAGAACAGAGCCTTGTTATAAGTTCAGCCCAGTGTAAAACTCTACTGCTCAGTGGATGCTCTTTCAAAGTTCATATGATTTATATTTCATTTACGCATTTACTTTGTTTCAGAGGTGTCTCCTAAAATTCCTAATGATAAAAAACAAATCTCTCTTGAAACTGAAGAAGAGAGATTTTTGAGACTAGTTTCTCAAGAGAAAGGTCTGAGTAAGCAAAGTTTCTATTTGATCCCATTGATGGCTGGGAGAAACAATTGAGATATTTAAGACATTGTGTTTTTTCTTTCCAAAAATTCCAAAAATCTTTACCTGGTAAATCTATGACAGTGGAGGCATCTTCTTCCTGAAACATTTCGGAAAGTTTCTCATAAAGGTTCCTCTCATCTTCATTCATAAACTCTGGGAAGAAAAATCAAATTTGAATAATATTTCAGCTGACGGATGGTACATTTTATTGCTGTGCTTTCAAACACCTCTCACTGACTGATTTTGCATGGATTGCAAAGTCCAAATGTAACATAAAGGAACATATGGCATGAATTTCCAACAACTGACACTAATTCCTGACCTTCATTTACATTAAATGATTATAGCTCAGAGCTAATAATAACATGCTAGTAAGTCCAACGTAAGTCGTTTGACAGCAATGAAATTTATGCAAATATCATTTGAAGGTGTCCCCACCTCTGGAGTGTCATTATCAAAGGTTTGTAGGTTTGTGAGGATTGTGGAATATTACAGGATGGTGATGTCCAACAGATATAGTCAAAATGGCTTTTCTGTTAATAGCCATGTTTCATTATAACATGCATATGACTTTGCTCCCCAGAGCACGCTTTTAATAGACGCGCTGAGGTGCACATAGCGATATTGGAAGGAACCCCCTTCATTTAAAGGAAGTTAAGGAAAGCATGGGGATCGGAAATGGAACTGACCAATGACAGGTGACCTTCGGCAATGACAGTCACAGCACCGCTCAATCTTTTGGCCCATTGGTAAAAGTATTTACATAGACCGGCCCGCCCAACACTCTGACAGGCTGTGAGTGATCTCGCTCACCCCACTTTAATGAACTGAGATGGCCTATTATGAGAAAAAATGGCATACTTAATTCCAGCTCATCTCTGCCTCCGACCCCAGTCATCCTGCACCGCCTTGGGTCACCCTCCACCGCCGACGAGGGGTCAAAGTAATTTTGGGCACCTTCATTTCCTGTGGAAAGTCCAGGCGGGCAAAAGAGAGAAAAGAGAAAGTGAGGGGGGCTGATGGTTGGTGGGCTGGGTGAAGTTTAGAAGCACATGATTATTAGAAGCACATGATGTGAAAATGTTAATTTTGAAAGTCCACACCGCTCTCGCTGGCTGGCACAGGCTACCTGATAAGGCCCCGCTCGGTCACGTTTCCCTGATCTGCACTCAAGAGGGCCCGACGCTGCTCAGGGGCCTAATTAGCATGCTAGAAAAGGTCAGAGCAGGCAATCTTTTAAACACAACCTGCCATATGTTACCTGTGTTCAAAAGAACTAATAAGAAATGTGTATAAGTAAAGGAGCCCTGAATTTCAAAGACAATACCCTAACACTGCTCCGGGGTCATCGGTCAGAGAAAGAGGGAGAGAAAGCGAGAAAAGGGGCGACAAAGCAAACGCTGTATCCCATTGACTTCTTATTAGCAATTGCTGACCTTTGGGCATCAACGCGTCTTACCACAGTTTTATAGAAATCCAGCAGCTTGAGGGTTATTCCTGTTAAACAGTTACTGCTCTCTGCTCTTCACTACTCAACACCTACATATCTCAACCACAGGTTTGGCATATTGAAAATTGCTCGAAAAACTGTGAAAGATGCATCCGAGCAAACCTCAACTATAAAAGAGCTCACATGCTTAGAATTTCAGTTATACTACAAATTAGCAGAACTGATGGAGGCTAACGAAAAAGCGACCTGAAATAATTGTTTTTCAATGAGAACTGTCAAGTATTTCAAATCAGAAATAAAATCAGTAATAAATTTGACTTCTAAAACAATGGAAAAAATTTATAAATTTGGAAATCATGCTAAACCTGTATTTTTCAGTCTGATCCTGCCAATCAACATTGCTACTACCTTCTACCAAAAAAGGCAACTGGATCTTTAAACCCCAAACTGGGACTTTTTATTCCTTCTACAGCCATAGTGAGAGTTGCAATTTCTTTCATCAATTTATTTAAATGTATATCCTCCTACTGATACTGTCTCAGTTTCTGGCGTCATTAACAAACGCGACTTTTGGCAATGCAACAAAGTTGTGTTGACTTCATGCAAATGAGCATCGATGTGAGGCTGCAACTACCAATGGGAGTGCACACAGTGATCCCCCGCCTGATACAGATCGACCTCAAGCGATTTAAACGTTGTCAGTGTGAACGCCCCATTTGACTGACATTCACCCATCAAATAAATTAAAGTGACTTGAGTCTTGAAGTAAAGCACTTTCCACGGTAAACACAGTTTGGCTTCCATATCTGTTTTTGTTGGAAGGGGCTGAACATTCATATTTGCATAACGTTGGCGGTCTTTGAAATTATGTCTTTGAATTATATCTTTGATTTAACTACATGGCCTGGCCATCTTCCAGTGTTTCTCATCTTTAATCAAACTCTCCTCTGTTCTTCATGCACACTATCAATAATGTAGAGCTGCAAAGCAGTTTGATGCTGCTAGAATAACACTGATCTGTTAGGGAGCATGCTTATAGATTTAGGTTGGGGAAATCAGGTCATTTTCGTACATGTAAGTAAATACATTCTCACATACATGCTGACAGAATTTACAAAAACAGCTAAAAGACATCTCCTCTTAGGACACAATGATCTGTCCTTTCTTTCTTTTTTTTCTTTTGCAGTGTGAAATGAACGTTGATGTAGTATTTATCAAAGGAATTGAACACAGTGGTTTTACTTTTGAAATTATGCATAGGCAAAAGCTAAGGTTTGATCTCAGCTTGAATTTGATAATCATTTGAATTATTTACATGCGGGAATATGCCTGCCAGCTAAAACACTCTATGTTCATTCCAGTGCTCTGTGAGCTTTCACAACACACACAAAGACAGGAGCCGTCTGAAATTTAAACTCCACTCCAACTTTCTCTTCTTCTGTTTTTTGTTTATTAACTTGCTCTGTTGCCTATTTTGTGGTTTCAGTTTTACGTATTATATATATTAAATCTCTGTTATTAATAATATGAAAAATAGTTAAATGAGAAAAAAAGCAAATAAAAAAGTTCTCATTGTAAGTAACTCATGTTGAAGTACAGAAACTGCAATCACCAACAAATATCAATTTTTTATTTTTTTTATTTTTATTTTTATAATTATTATTAATGGATGGAGTGCTGTGTCAAAATGAGGAGACAAAGTCCTCACAGTTTTATTTAGAGTCCCCTTGTGGAGAAAACCGAGTGAATCTGTGAGCTGACGTGAGTGGAGGCGGGGCTAATTAGCATATTCATGAATCTGCAGATACTAAATGAAGCAAGGGTCTAGAGTTGCATCCAAGCTATTTTGAGGCATTTCTTTTTACATGAAAAAAACGTTTAACCTGTTAAGCTGCAACCCCACTTTTGAAAAATCCCCAGAAATGACATACCCAAACTGAAACAGATACAGTTCATGAACCCTTTGTACTAAAAGCACAGGTATGATCTCATTTGAAAGCTGACACCTGGCAGTTTATTGTAATGTAGAATTAATTATTGTCATAATGACAAAAATTGTTATAAATAGCTTCAAAGTTTTGTAAAGTTATTAGAAATTATTTTTTATGAAACATCCTCATGAAAATAAAATTGAAGTTGGCCCTGGAGCAATCTAGAAATGCACTACAGCTAATGCCACATGTCTAAACATTTTATGTTTAAAATCTTAAGATAATAAGTCCAAAACTCTGTATTTAGTGAAATGTTTTTCAAGACCATGTCATGTGACTTTATTTTGATTTGATGCTAAAATGCTACTGATATTTATTGTCATCTTCTTACCATCTATGCAGTATATTGTCTTTATTGTTTTGTGGTGCAAACGAGCCCCATTCAGTCTCAGTCTCCCCCTGCACACATTCACACCTCTCCAGCCTGGCTATGGCTCTAAATATGCATTTCTTTTGTCTGCATTATAGTTACTAACGACTGGCTATTCACATGCTATTCATAGGGTTTCAGTCCCTAATTTCTTTTCTCAAAGTTCACCCTTACATTCTAAACTGTTTTAAATGCATTTCTTGAATAAAGAAACATTTCAGTAAGCATTCAAAAAATAATAAAAATATAACTTCTAGGTGGCAGGTGCACCTAGGGCTAGCTAGCATGTTAGCTTAGCACACCATCAATACACGACAATTTATGAGATTAAAACCATGTTTGTGCTTATAAACTTACTTTATAAAGCAAATCGAGTATTTTAAATAATTTTCTGTGATCTAATTTGGCTTCAGATAAAAAAAATCAGACAGAAAATATACTATTGTATACTGTTCTGCACAATGATAGTCTATATAGATTAGCATTACATTATAAATATAATCTATTATTATGGAAATACCTGGCATGGATTGAAAAACACAGGTAACTCAAATATCATAGCAAACATGTTTATTGTCTTCAAAACGACTGTATCTCCATGCTACAGCCATAGTTACAGCGCGATCTCTTGTTAGCTGTGTGTGTGTTCGAGGCTTCCTGGATTGTCACATGATTATGGCACTTCTTCATGTTCTAATACTGTGCACAGGGCGGCGAGGGCGCCCTCAGGCTATTGGTATGAATTGAAAACACATTAATAGAGTATACAAACGCTCATAATGATTACATCGACGCATTTGGGTATAAATTCAATAAATATTATTCCTGTCTATAGAAATCTGATGTAAACCTATGAGAATATATCAATATTTCTCCAAATCTGCACATTTTTTAGCTAAAAGCCCGGAAGGACGTTGTTTTGTGTATCGCTGTCATGACGACGGCACGGGAGTTTTTTTATGAATGAAAGTGGCTGACGCGCATAATTCATATCAAAGGTATCGACTCATTTTTTCATTTCATAACTCCTGACACAAATTAAGAAATAACTGTCGCTATAAGTTTCTCAGAATACAATAGTGGTCAAATTCTGAAACTTGAGTCTTATATCTTTGTAATGATGTATAGTTTGTCAAGGTATAACATTAAATCTGATAGTAACTTTGAACTATTTATAAAAAAAAACGCTTCAGTGCGCCCGCGCTCTGGCAACGGTTAACAGGTTAAAGGGGGGGGGTGAAATGCTATTTCATGCATAGCCTACTGAGTTTTTTACACTATTAAAGAGTTGGATTCCCATACTAAACATGGACAAAGTTTCAAAAATTAAGTTGTACGTTTGATGGAGTATTTCTGTGCCAAAAATACTCCTTCCGGTTTGTCACAAGTTTCGTAAAGTTTTTTTTCGAGTATGGGCCTGTGTGACGTCAGATGGGGCGGAATTTCCTTATACGGGTCCTAAGGGCACTTCTCCCGGAAGGGCGTAGACCAGAGCGAGAGAGCGAAAGCAGTACGCCCATCAAAGCGCTGTGCTCGGCTTTAGGGAAGTCATCGGCTGCGCTGCCCAGTTCAACGCCGGATTTGCAGATCTTCTTCTCAGATCCACGGTCGTGCGTTGGAACCGCAGGCGGTGAGTAAAACTGCTTCAAATGTCTGTGTGTTGTTAGCTATCGCATAAGCACAGCAAGTAAACAACATTCGTGATACTTCTACCTGGTACAGCCTATCTTTCTTTTATAAATATAATAAAACTAAAGACTTTTTGGAGATATGAAGGATGCAATACTACTCTATAGGTACTCAAGATTAACATGAGATTGACTGAAACTGAGTGTTTAACCCCCCTTTAAATATGTCTTTTTGGTGATCAAAGATAAGTTTTAAGAGATCAAATGATTGACTATAGGGGGACTTTAACATTATATATTCCAAAATACTAACTAAAGGCAGTAACAATTTAAACAATACATTTTATTTGTGATTTGATGTTCAGCTGTTCTTTTGTATGTCAACTTTTCATCAGTCGTCAAGCTCGGTAAACTCTGGTCACAGACACGGAAATGTAGGCTAATTTCACCAAGCTGATTGCTCACTAACCCCCCCCCCCCAACCTTTTGCCACTTAAGTGCCTTTTTGGCATTAGTAATGCCCACTCTGTGCCCTCCAAACAACATTTTACTCCTCTTTTCCACCTCGCCAACGATAATTTCTACTTCACATTAAGCGAAGTTACATTTCTTGGTTTTCCTCTCTGTGTTTGCCATGATTTCACAATCGATGAATATTAACTTGTGGGCGTTTCACAGACTATTTATGGGCAACTATGGGCGTGACATGAAGCCGCAAAAGCTGTGCTACATTTAGAATTGATTGTGATTTATTAAGGGAAAACTGCGTAGGATGTGCGTGCGCACGGTTTTATAAATCCGAATAGTACGCACGTCCTTTGTTTCATCCGTACGCCACTTCTGACGCAAATCCTACAGTACGCAAAGTTTTATAAATGAGGCCCCAGGTCATTTCAAGTTTGATGTGACAAAGCAGTGATATCTAAGTAGGTGAGTTGTTTACTATTTAATTAGTCTTCCCATTAATGCCATAATTTTCTTCATTCAGGCTGATTTGGCAAACCTGCACACATTTTTTTAACAAAAACAAAACAAAACAGGATTGCTCCTGTCTGCCTTGCTGCTGATTTGTGTCTGTATGCTCCGTATAGCTTTCTGCTTTGAATCTCAATTTACTATCATTCCTTGTTGTTTATATTGCTAAATATAACTTACTCATCAACATACATAAGATATTGTCTAATACTGCCTATCACATTAATCTGACATCGCTAGCTTTTATCTAAATCGTTATCGCTACGATTAGCTTACATAGTAAATCACGCTTGACATTTGTGCTGGCTAATATACAGGCCACCAGGGCACCATACAGACTTTATCAAAGAATTTGCTGATTTTTTTATCGGAGTTAGTACTGGCTGCAGATAAAGTCCTAATTGTTGGTGATTTTAATATACATGTAGATAACTAAAAAGACTGGGATTGGCATTTAGAGACATTCTGAACTCTTTTGGAGTTAGACAACACGTGTCAGGACCCACTCATTGTCATAATCATACTTTAGATCTTATATTGTCACATGGAATCAATGTTAATGCCGTTGAAATTCTGCAGCACAGCGATGACATCTCAGATCAATATCTTGTCTTGTGTATCCTCCATTTAGCCAAGGTTGCAAAGCTGACTCCGTTACAAATATGTTAGAACTATCACTTCTGCCACTAAAGATTACTTTATTAATAATATTCCTGATCAGTTTCATTTCCTCAGCATCCCAGATAGCTTAGAAGAACTCGATATTGCGACAGAAACTTTTGACTCTCTCTTTTCCAGCACTTTAGACACAGTTGCTCCTTTGTGCTTAAAAAAGATTAAAGAAAATAGTCAAAAGCCGTGGTACAACGAGCACACTCGGACCCTTAAAAGAGCACCCAGAAAAATGGAGCACAACTGGAAGAAAACAAAACTAGATGTTTTTTGAATTTCAGAGAGAGAGAGAGAGAGAGAGAGAGAGAGAGAGAGAGAGAGAGAGAGAGAGAGAGAGAGAGAGAGAGAGAGAGAGAGAGAGAGAGAGAGAGAGAGAGCACGATTACATACAGAAAAGCCTTAAAAACTGCTAGATCTGCTTATTTTTAACTTATTTTTTAAAAGAAAACAAACAACCGGAATTTATTTGACACAGTGGCTAAATTAACAAGAAATAAAGCTTCTACTTCTGAAGTTTCCAAAGAGCATAGCAGTAATGACTTTATGAACTTCTTTACTTACAAGATTTATAATATTAGAGAGAAAATTATAACTATGCAACCATCTACTACAGTATCGCATCAGGCAGTGCATTGTGTCCCTGAGGAAAAATTCCATTCATTCGTTGCAATAGGAGAGGAAGAATTGTCTAAACTCATTAAATCATCTAAATCAACATTGTGTATGTTAGACCCAATACCGACCAGGGACGGACTGGGGCTAAAAAACAGCCCTGGACTTTCTCCCAAATAGGCCCATCATCCGGCCATTCGCCTCTAGCCGTGTGCGACAGACACTAGCCAGGATGTCCTGATATATTCCACATACTGTAGCCTATCAGACAAGGTATTCACAGTAAGTAACATCTCAGAACCAATGCTGATAATTTTGGGGTTGTGTTTATTAATGAAGCCTCAGCCTTCAAATAAAAACAAAAAATGTGCAATGACATAAAATACAAATAATGAAGTGTCACTGCCAACAGAAACCCCAAATTACACAAACTTGTAATTATAAAACATAGTTACTATATACCAGGGGTCTCCAACCTTTTGTGTGCAAGTAGCCTATGTGTATACTCAATAATATACATATAACATGGTGGTGCTTTTTTACTTTTCACCATCATATGCAAAATAATACAATATCTTGATATTCTGGTTCAGACTTACAAGCATTTAAACAAAATCAACAATTCCTGAAAAATAATGAAAATATGTATTGATCTTTTTATTTTATTTTCTATAAACCAATTGTATGTGTTATCAAAAACAGTAGACCAAACATTTAGTATTTATAAATGCAAAAATAAATAAATAAACTGCCATAACTTCTAAACAAAAACATTACTGCATTACATTTAATACTGTATATACATGACTATATTAATATAACAGCATTTTTCATATGAATATATACAGGCACATTTCTGCCAAAAAAAGCTTGTTTTACTACAGTTAATTCATAAGTTGTGGAGTGAAATGTCTTTTAACTGGTTTGTTCTTGAGATAGAGAATTCTGTGCTTAATTTAACTGCTTCTTAGTGGATCGCGCAGCTCTGTGTAGTAATGTTCGCGCTCGCGCTTTTTGAGCGTTTGCCATTTGATGTTTCTGCTGTTGGCTGTTCATATTGCTTTATTTATTAGACTTTTTTTTTTTTTTTTTTGTGCCGACGGCCCTTGGTTGGACGGCCGTTCTGGACTTTTCCAGAACGCACAGATTGTCAGTCTGTCCCTGATACCGACTGCTACTGAAAGAAATGCTTCCAGAGGTCATAGATCCTCTTCTTAATATCATTAATTCATCTTTGTCACTAGGATATGTACCGAAAACTTTTAAGCTGGCTATTATTAAACCTCTTACTAAAAAAACACAACTTGATCCTACAGAATTAGTCAATTACAGGCTGATCTCAAATCTAGCCTTTTTGTCAAAGATACTAGAAAAGGCAGTATCCTCACAACTTTGTCCCTTTTTAAAAATAAATGGTATCTGCGAGGATTTCCAGTCAGGATTTAGACCATACCATAGTACTGAGACTGCTCACATTAGAGTTACAAATGATTTGCTCTTATCATCCGATCGTGGTTGTATCTCTCTATTAGTGTTACTTGATCTTAGTGCTGCATTTGATACCATTGACCTCAACATTTTTTTAAATAGACTCGAAAATTATGTTGGCATTAGTGGAATTGCATTAGCATGGTTTAAATCATACTTATCGGACCGTTATCAGTTTGTAGCAGTAAATGGAGTACCACAAGGCTCAGTACTAGGACCGTTGCTGTTCACTCTGTACGCTACCCTTGGGAGATATCATTATGAAGCATGGGATCGTTTTCACTGTTATGCCGATGATAGCTAGAATATCAAAATCGACTGCTGGTAGTAGATCCTTTTCCTATTTAGCACCTAAACTCTGGAACTCTTCTTAACATTATCCTGGAAGCAGATATCTTTAACCTGGCATACACATAGAAAATTATACATTCCTATTATTCAAATCAGTTAAATGATTATTAGGCTGCATAAATTTGGCCAGCCGGAACCGGGAACACTTCCTACAACACCCAATGCACCCATTACATCATAAGAAGAATGGCATCTTCTGCTTATTCCGAGGTTTACTGTAATCAGCTGGATCCAGGCCGTATCCAGATCAGATGGTGGACCTGCGCATATACACGACCACAATGCATCCCTGAAGTGTCAGCAGAGATTGTGTCAACTAGACTCTCCCCTGTGAAGGCCTCATCGACACGACAGCCATCAGCACTGATCCTCAACAAACCCATCTCCATACCAGCGTGACTCCGATCTTCAACCAGATGGAACTGGATAATATTTTGATTGTTCCAAACCAATCTGACTTCTGACCTATAATGCTGCCTGAATCATAATCATACACTGTTCGTTTATTGGCCAGAGGAGAACTGGCCCCCGGACTGAGCCTGGGTTCTCCCAAGGTTTTTTTTCTCCATTCTGCCACCTGATGGAGTTTTGGTTCCTTGCCACTGTCACCTTTTTTCCACCTTTGTTGCCATTGGCTTGGCTTGCTTAATTGGCGACATTAAATTTAACATTTTAATTTAATATTCAACAGTAATATTGATCTGCCTGCATTGACACTATTATACAAAAACTGAACTGAGCTGGACGATGACATCACGGTTTACTCCAGAGCAGCTATATATAAATGAACTAAATTAATAACTTTTTTTTTAAAACAAAAATGAAACACCACTGAACATACTTAAGCTGGACTGTGATGCTATTTTCTTCTGGAAACAAACTCTTTTGCATTATTCTCCTGTTATCTCTGTAAAGCTGCTTTGAAACAATCTGTATTGTAAAAAGCGCTATATTAATAAATGTGACTTGACTTGACAAAACAAGGGGCGGGATTTATTGCACAAACCAATCATAACCGATCATAGTCATCTTCATTCAAGTCATCTTCATTTATATAGTGCTTTTAACAATGTAGATTGTTTCAAAGCAGCTTTACAGAGACAAACGTATAATTTATGGTAACAGAGATTGTTTTGGCCCTATAGCGGTATATTGGGGATATTGTTTTCATACCCAATTATAGCACGATAGGGCTATTGACTCCTCTCACTTGACATTCCCCCATTCATTCTCAATTACCCCCCACCAAACCCAATGCATTCATTATTAGGGGGTATGTTAAAGAGACCATATTATGGATTTTTGAAAATGACCTTTCATGTAGTGTGTAACATAGCTCTAAGTGAATGAAAACATCCTGCAAAGTTTTAAATCTGAAAGTGCACCGTATATAAAGTTATTGTCTTTCAAAAGTAAGAGTCGACTCTATTGAAATTAATCGTTTTTCAAACGAGTCATAAGCCGTTTTGTTGTGATGTTAAGATGAAACATTATCATATTGCCCACCCACTTATTGTGCATGCAGACCAGAGTCCTGCACGGGTCCGATTTTGTAAACCCGCACCCGCCCGTAGCTACCCGCAGTGCTTCAAACCGCATCTGACCCGTTTTCCGACAGCAGCACTAATTAAAATCCGCACCCGACCCGACCCGCTTAAAATAGAACCGACACCCGACCCACACCCGAAATAAAATAAGTTTAGCCAATCACATTATAGACACACTTACAAAAATGTTTATTGCGAGGTCATCCAGAAGTTATTACACGACAATTAACACAAGGACAAGTTCAGCCGAAGCTGTAAAAAGGACGGTACATGAAAAACATGTTTTTTTTTCTAAAACTATCGTTACCACAAAACTGAGTAGCTTATCACATTTTACCAATGAACAGACGCGACTACAACACTATATGCCACAAAATTTCGTCTAGCCTACATCTCACAATTTTGGGTTCAAACACGCCCTGCACACCACACATACTTAACAGTGTTAAATTTGAAAAATACTCTTCGATAGAACTGGTTTGTTACCACAGTTATCTGGCGTTCTTCCTCAGCAATGAAGTTCCACATTTGCGGCTATCCAACACGAAAATGCATGCAGCAAATAAGCCTTTCACAATATTTTCTTCAGATAACTCCAAATTTCTCCCACACACTGGACTTGCTTTTTGATGACTATTTGTCGATAACTTTACAATCTCCTCTAGCTATTCTTTTCTTCAACTCCTCAGCATCCATCTCGACGACTGCAAGCAGATCGCGCGCGCGGTTATGATGAATTTTTAAAAGTGAAAGTAGCCTATAACGTTATAGATTCCAGGGAGGGCATGGCGCGTGGGCACAAATAAACTGATGTGGCTTTTAAATTATTTATCAACTTAAAATACAGGCATATTTTTGTATGTGTTCCTAAAAATATGCATATTTTTACGTTTGCATGTGATTGTTTTAAACCCGTGTTTAGACCCGTGTTTCCCCCGTGTCTGACCCGACCTGCACCCGTATCCGACACAGTTGGATATTTTTCACCCGTTTCAGCAAAATTTGCGGGTACCTGTGGGTACCCGAACCCGTGCAGGACTCTAATGCAGACACCAGGGAAAATTTGAACCCCCTCAAACCGGTAACTGATTCCTGTGGATACTGGATAGCATCATGTCCAGAAGACGCTGTGATCTACAATGTGAAGGTAAAAGCCAGTTTTTTTACACTGCCAAAGGACGAGCATGTGAAGAATCAGTGGTTAAAATGAATCTTTACCACCATACCATAGCAGTATAATCCTTAACTTTTGCTGTGTTCCCTTTATTTTTTTGACGACTCCTTCTCAAATCTCGGGGTTCAACGCAGGATTTGCAAACCGCTTGCTCTTGAAAGATGGTGTCCAAAATACTTAGTTTTGAGTTTTATATTATGTAGGTCTCCTGTTAACTGGTTAACTCACATTATTACTGTCTTACTGAAATACTGCTAATCAGTTGTAGGCCACTATTACCCTAAAACTGTGTCTGTTAATGCAGATTGTCTGTCGTCCTCACTACTTTGAGGAAAGATTAAGCATGGAGCAAGATTTGTTTTACCAAAGTTTATGTTACATCAGTCATTCGGCTAATGTATGCACTGTTATTGATACAGTTTCCACATGTTCACCGCAATAAATTAGAAAAATACTCGGTAAAAAATTAAGTACAAGTAAAATAATCGGTTTGTTGATGGACATGCACTTGTTAATGCTGATGGTGAGGAATTACAGTTGCAACATCTCATAATGAACCTCAAACTGAGTAGCATATCACTGAGAAACGTCCTGTGCGAGTCGTCCTTGCGATGGAGGTTCGGGTTGAATGACTAGTTCTACCAATGTTTCATCATCGGACTTGTGCTCAGATTGATATGGTAAAATCATTTAGTTTAATTTTAGTTTACGGTGTAGGAAGCCTCCGGACACGCAGAACTGACGTTGTTATGGCAATGGGCGTATTTGTTTTCGAGACGTGCACTGTATGAGGTAGACTAATCACCACAGACTGAGCTGTCTGGCCAATCAGAGCAGAGTAGACCAATCACAACAGACTGAGCTCTCTGGCCAATCAGAGCAGAGTAGCTTGTGGAAAGGAGGGATTTAGAGAGATGGATTCATCTGAGGAGTCGTTTAAGAATCATTGAAAATGTGGTGATGTGCAAATGTATATTATGAGAAAATGAAACAGTTTTTTGACCTTTGATGCATGAGAGACGCGGACTCCCGCAGTAACTTTACCTGCTGGTGTCGATGTTGGACAGTGTTACTTACACACTTTTTAATATTTGTCACATTTTGTAATATTTGCGTAGTTTTGTTTTTGTAATACCGATTATTTTCTTTTTTGAGGAGACAATGCCTCCCTTGCCTCCTCTAAAAAAAAATAAAAAAAAAATGTGCCTGTAATGTAAGTTAGGCCATCTTAACACTTACACCCAGTCTCCAAATATTAGTTATATGAATACATATATTTTTCTTGATGTCTATTGCTTACATGCACTTGCATTTTAACTTTTCATTCTTAAAGATATTTTCACATCTGAGCTGAACAAAATACATGCTCTCTCTCAAATTAATGATATCACAGCTGTTCTCTCAGCTGAAAGTCATGGGTCATGTCAATGTGTGTTTACTTTCACTAAATCAGTAATAAACCAGAAGTGTGTAATTCTGCACCACTAGTGTCACCAAATGAAATGTAATGTTTTCAAGCACATTTCTCATCTCCATTCGGAAGACAATCTACCAATGGCTTACTTTTTGTTGATGTTGAACAATAAACAGGGTTACAAGAAAGTATTTGAACAATTATACACTTTCAAACCAGACATCTGATTCATAACCTGTTATGACAGGAGGGCGTATGTTCCCGGTCTAGGTCTAAACTGGATTCTTTTAGATGATGAGCGGCGCGTTTAAAACATGATCTCATGCAGATCTAGCACGTACACATTTTTTTGTCAAATCCGCTGCTGCAACATCTGTAGATGCACCTATGCTACACAGATACCTGTTTGGACAGGCTGCAGTGGAATGTAAGGCCGTGCCTGCATTACAGAGGGTGGGAGAGCGTGAAGTTTCACCTCGTGCCGTAACTGTGGCCTGATGTCGCCGAGCTACAAGCGTGCTATCGTTCATGCCATCTCTCATCTCACTCTCTTCCTCCGAGTCTTCCTGGAACGCAGGATTCACAGCGCCTTCCATCAAGCCTCTTTCTGCTGAGGACAGAAAGACAGAGTGCATATGAAAATATGAGAAAATATAAGAGAAGGTCAGAGTGGCACATTATTCCACAGCACATTTAACAAACGAAAAATCCCTCCCTCTTAAAATGACACAGAAACACAATGAGGTTAAAATTAAACCCAAATCACGAAGAGGAAGGGTGTGTATAAAAGAGGGAAAGAGAGAAAGACGAAGAAGATGAAGGAGAAGAAGAAGAAGAAATGATTAAAATAATTACAAATTGCGCCCTGACAAGCAAGAGCAAAATTTAGCCCAGAGCCATTTGTCTGTAATTAGTTAATTAATCCTTACACAAATTATGAGCAATAACTCATCACGCGGGACTCACCCATCAGAAATTCAGCCGACTTGGATTTCTTCTGCTCAGGTTGCTCCACAGCCTTCTGCTGCAACTTCTGGAGGGAAATTGTTAAATGAATAAATTAGCTGCAGAATGAAGATCATCATTTCTGATCCGCAACTAACGCAGTATTTTAAATATGGGACGACACGGAAATGTCATTTAATTTACAACGCCGCTAAAGGGGTCAAGCGCTAATTGAACAACAGAGTGGAAGAAACTGGAATCATAAATAGATAAGTTGACATGAATGCCTGATGAAGGTCACATTAAAATACTTACAATGTCCAACCCCCCACCCTCACAAAAAATCCCACCCCAACCCGAGAAAAACAATGTTTTCTCCTCCGAGAAAAACAATGTTTTCTCCTCCAAAAAAAAAGATGCATTTTTATGCACACTAAATGTTGGAGGTTTGTCGTACATATGAATATGCAAATCATCATAAACACATTGCAAGCAGCATAAAGGCTCAAACACACAAGGAAGAAAATAGGACGAGAGCCCTTGCACCAAATTAAAAACATAAACCAGGTTTCTCACACTGCTTACCAGAAACTTGAACATTGAAACCTGAAACCTGAAACTTGAACATGCAATGAAAGATGTGTACGGAAATATTTGAAGGGGGCAGTCTCTTAAAAATATTGCTCATACTTTTACTTTTACAAATTGTTTCTACAAGTACAACATTAAAGTAATGAATGTAAACAACAAAACTCTCTTTTGTACATTTTGTGTAAAAAAAAACAAAAAAAGTTAAATCTCTTTTATATCTGACTGTTTAATCTGTTGTATCCCAGTACACCCTTTCTGTGAATTCTATCATCCTATTTTTATTGTAGCTTTTGAGCGAAGTCAACACAATAACAGCACACTGGAATAAAGTGTTTACTGCCATGCATTGTCAAAAATTGCGTTTTTATACATTTTGTGGTTAAAATTTGCTAAAAATCCTAAAAACCTGTCTAAAAAAATGACAGGACCCTTTAAGAACATGGGTTTAATGTGTTCAACTTTACTTTTTATCCTGGGCATAACAGTGGAAATGTTCAAAAGGTTCTTTGTATTCAAGTTTCATACAATTGACTTTAAAAATAAACCAACCAAGAAATAATCACTGGAGTGATTAAAAATCATGGCAATTGCCCCATTAGTTATTATAAATGATAATAATAATAATAATAATAATAATCTTTTTTTTATTCTTTATTGAATTAGTTTAATACATTTTTCATGAAATCCGAGATCTGTGACTGCAGTACTTAAATCTTAAATATGTAAATGAGCCCTCAATGGCACAGATTAGCGATAAACACTGCAAAAAATATTAACAGAGCTTACAAATAATCAAAACATAAAACATCATCTTAAAGACAGCAGTTTAAGTGGGAAATGTTTTTCATCTTACATGACAAAGCAATTAAAGTTGAGCAGGACACACTCCAATCTGGAGCAGAGTTTAGAAATCTGCTTTAACATCCAACAAGCCCTAAAGCCACAAATTCATTTGCACCGCCGAGATTAATGCTAATCTAATTGTAACTTATTTAAAAACCATTTGCTATTTTCCCCTACTGTCTTCAAATCAATTTCTCCAACAGGAAGATGGTGAGACTGACCAGATCTTTTAAATGTGTCAATTAAGTATCTTTTTATCCTCCATTTGTTATGTATAGTCATTCTATCATGACTGAAACTTTATTGTTGGAATATATATATATATATATATATATATATATATATATATATATATATATATATATATATATATATATATATATATATATATATATATATATATATATTTTTTTTTTTTTTTTTTTTTTTTTTTTTTTTTTTTTGGAGCATGTCCCGCATGGAAATTTACAAGTGATAATTGGGCCACCACTTGAGAAATAAGCAAATAATGATTTTGCCAAAAGCAAAATGACACATAATTATCCTCACCAATTCAAAATTTCATATTATCCGTCCAGCGCTCCCTTACACTGGTGGATTTCAATTATCTCCCAGTAACAAATCTCTTTAATTACTTTCTGAAGTTGTCACACCAGCATTGTCGTATTCCTCTATTTTTCCCTTATGAATTTTTGCACATGTACACATGAACATCCATGACTTTGCATGCATTATAACCACATTTAGTGCTATAGCTTGACTAACACAATCAATAAAGCTTCTAAAATAAATATCTTGTTTTAATCTGCCCTGTTTGGTGCAATATATGCATATGATTAAAATGCATTATTATGATAGATGAGTAAATCATTGAGAAGTAGCTTTAGAAATGTATACACTGTTCTTAATATCACTGACTGTAAACCTGATACTGGACAACCTAAAGCAATCCATTAAATTTAGCGCCATTTACACTGGACATGTTCTTTTGTTTTTTTCTGCAATATTTATGTATGTAATGAATTTTGACCTGCTTGAACAATATTTTAAAATTGATCCAATATTTATCACTTGAAATCATAACGATCAAAGATTTATGCTAAGATAAATTCTGCATTTTTACTTTAATTTCACCAAAGAACGCGTATAAAAATACATTGTACAAATTATACACAAATACAAGAGTATTTACAAGAAGTCTGTTTCTCTCAAATGTAATGTGTGCCAGCAAACATATGTTGCTAGCCAAGAGCATTTGGTCATTTTTGCTAAGACACTCGTTTGGAACAAAGCATGTATATTTCAGTGAATATTCAGTTGTACTCAACTCATCTCTCTGTTCGTATGTAAACAGAAACATGCTCTGGGACCAGCAATCTTCTGTTTAACATTGAAATGAATCAACCTTACTGTGATAAAACAAGGTAATGATCATTATTCATCAGCAGGGCCCTGTGCCAAACTCTGTCACCAAACACTGAGCAACTGCCACATTCTTTTAATATCATAAATACTTAAATACACATGGCCAGTGCATCAGTAATTCAGCGTCGGGCTGGTATAAGGTGCCAAGTAATCCTGCTGATATCTGCCTTAAACCCAGTATACAACAAGAACGGGAGGGAAAACGGCCCCACTGACATCCAGAGGCATCCAGTCTTCTGTTAAGAATGAAAATTCTGCCTTTTCTTTCAATGAACACGAACAAGATGTCACTATGTGCTGCGCACTGGACAAAGAAGAGCAAGAAATCCTCTAATGGATGACAAGAGAAATGCATGAGCTTTATAAGAGAATGTGATTGTTGTCGAAAGGAATTGGGAACACGGATGCCTTCTCCAG
This sequence comes from Scardinius erythrophthalmus, assembly GCF_964197995.2. Lineage (NCBI taxonomy): Eukaryota > Metazoa > Chordata > Actinopteri > Cypriniformes > Leuciscidae > Scardinius > Scardinius erythrophthalmus. The sequence goes on from NC_138242.1 coordinate 9,912,950, forward strand.
CCTGGGATCCGTTCGGCTGGGCGTAAGGCTGGTGGGCATAGACCAGTTCCAGAGTGAATTTTGCATACTGTACGGATCATTGCCCAGTTCAGAGCAGTCACATTGAATCTGCCTTCAACCAATTGTGCTTCATGAAACCGTCAACCCTCATTTACGTCTGACTGTTTTCTTCTGCTGGCTGCGGTAAACAAGCCCTACGACAATCTCTCTCTCGCCCTGTTGATGTGCTGACAGCCTCTGTCCTCTATGTTACAGCTTTAACCTTAAGCTTAAACACACACACTCACATGCACAAACCCAAAATCCAGGACTATAAAGCATCTACATTCCAAGAATGGATCTTAATTTTTTGATGATCTTATAAAAAAGATGCACACTAACATGAGTACTCTGTAACTCATCTCTCATAAACAGTGACTTCTCATCTCATAAACTGTTGAGCCAGTTCTGTACAAAGCAGCTATTTTCTTTCTGTCCGCTAAACGGAAAATAAAGAATAAGGTGTCCATAATAACCTACAATTTTAGTCAAAACCTGTGATTTTTTATGTTTAGCATTGAACATTTGGGCCATTGCCTCTGTTTTTCTGCATTTACAATATTCTTATTCAGTGAATAATAAAGAAATAAGCCACGAGAGGCTGTTACAGTGCTTTTTAACACTGGTAAAGTGTAAGTGGTGTTCTTAGGCACAATGCAAAGTGGCACCCCAGATCATAGTAATATCACTGTAATACTGTCTCAAATGGGTTACTGGCGGCTACAGCAATATCATAATTGTCACAGATGTTTAATTTATATTTACTAATATTAATCATTGGAATAAACCATTCATCTGCCAAGTAGTATAGCTCATTAGGCTAAATGAAAGCTGTTTACTGTTGCCATGCAATGTAGCAATTTGCATTAATATAGGATGTGCAGTCACAGATGTGATTATAGTGATTTTACAAGCTTTAAAGCCACTTCATCCAATAAGAATTCAGAACTGTAACTACAGTAATCAGCTTTATAATACTTCACAGAAATGGCACATGCCTGCATCCTTCAATGACACTCATATATGTGTGACTATATTTCACAAACACTGCAATAAGATCTGGATATTTTAAATTCATATTGAAACAAGGAATGATGAAAGTGCTAACTCGCTTTGTACAGACCCTCACTGCAGCTCTATCTTCATGTATTTTTAGAGCATGCTTTTTCACAAAATATGAATTGTTATTAAACTAATAGCTTTATGTTGAACAACAACCATGTCAGTTGGTGAAAACAGGAAAACATAATTAGAATTCAGACTTAATTAATCTATGCTGGCCCCTTTAAGTGAATTAACCAATTATTTATGCATGTGTGCCCCTTTGATGCTAACTGATTAAGAGGGAAAAACACAACCTTGAAAAATTACAGAACTTTCTTTGTCGTTTTAAAAATGGCACTAAAAACTAAGGGGGGGAAATAATTTTGCAAACATTTGTGTTATATATATATATATATATATATATATATATATATATATATATATATATATATATATATATATACATATACATACACACACACACGCACACACGCACACACGCACACACGCACACACACACACACGCACACACACACACACAGTCTAGCCATTATCTCACAATAAATATTTAAAACAGTTCATTGTTGCCACAAGAGCTCATCACATTTCATGTGAGTGGCATCCAGTTATTCTGTAACATTTTATGCAAAAATGGCTGCCTAACCAAGAAATTACAAAAAGTGAACATAGCATCTATAATTATTTCCAGTTCATTTGTTACATTGAAGGTCAAGTGAAGTGCACTGCATTGTGTACAGTATGTCTGAACAATGTGCTCTGATATTGTACATTTCAGGGTAGGGCTGCAACCAAAGATTATTTTGATAATAGATAAATCTAACAATTATTAGAACGATTAATTGACTAATCGTCAATTGTTTACCCAATTAATCAGTAGGCTTTGATCAATAATTCAGCTTTTGCAATTAGTTAAAATATTGAGTTATACCTATTTTAACTAATTAATAAAACTAAATGTTTTATGAAGCTTACAGTGATAAAGTGTCCATCGTATGCACACTTCAGAATCTCGCCAGAAGTAGTAGGTAATCTGGGTACTTTTTGCCTACTCTTTTACTGTGAATTCGGACATACTTATTTTGTCACATAGGCCTACTGTTTCTCTTACGAGAGGTTCTCTTGTATTGCGTAAGTTGCTTACGCTACGGGTAAAGTCATATTTTCTCGAGATATGAAGCCAAAAATTATCCTTAATTTTGTATTTATTGTCAACGCAGTGCAGCAGCTAGCAGACCTAGAGCAAGCTATCTAGCACGCTCATTGGCTGACCTGTGGCGACTGCAGCAGCCTACCACTGAGCCCTGCGTGACGTCGCGCCCTCACGCGTCACAGCCCGCCACAATGGGGGTGGCTTAGCGTATAAGAGGACGGGCTCGGGGGCTGCTTACCTGATTTTCATCTCTTCAGCGAGGCTCTTCGCATCGCTGGATCCGGAGAGAAGCCGCCGCCGTCGAAGCAAGCGACTAGCAAGTGAAGGACAGCGTCTGAAGAAGCCGGTCGTCTTCGCCGCCTTCAGCCATCCGTGCCTGCTGCGCTATCCGGCGACAGTATCCTTTTGTTTCTGCTGTGTGTGATCGCCGCTGCGACACACACTCTCTGTCTAAAAGAGCGCGAGGCGTTTGCTTCAAAATGCCTCGCAGTTCCTGTGGCTCTTGCAGAGCCCCGCTCAGCGACGGAGATCGCCATGTGATCTGCGCTCTCTGCCTGGGTCGAGACCACGCAGCCCTCGCTCTGTCTTCAGGAGGCTGCGTCCATTGCGAAGAACTGACAATGTCGACCCTGCGGGCTCGACTTGACTTGTTCGACGCCGAAGCTGTCACTCCGCCTGTCTCTGCTGGGCTGCGCAAGAAGCGCTGCTCACAGAGGCCACCGGAGTCCGATGCGGCTTTTAAGTGCTCGCCGGAACCCTTCCCTCGAGCCTCGCTATCTCCTTCTCCGCCCCGTCGGCCGTCGACCAACTAGGCCTCGAGTGGTCACCGCCTCAGGAGCCCACACCCAACAGGCTCGACGGGTGCTTTCTGCCTAGCCGCCGCCAAGCGCCCGCCTCTAGGTCAGCACCCTTCCTGCCAGAGCTCCACGCTGAGGTCTCTAAATCGTCGAACGCTCCATTCTCCGCGAGACTCCGCTCCCCTGTCTCCTCGATGCTCTCTCAGGTAGACGGAGCCGCCGAGAGAGGGTACAACTCGATCCCCCCAGTGGAAGAGGCGGTAGCAGCGCACCTTTGTCAGCCCTCTGCGGGATGCCGTTCAAAGGCTGCCCTCCCGTCTAAAGCCTGCCGTGCCACATCAGCTCTCGTCGGCCGTGCTTTCTCCGCCGCCAGACAGGCTGCTTCCGCCCTGCACTCCATGGCAGTTCTGCAAATCCTCCAGGCCGATCTCCTCCGTGAAATGGATGAGAAAAGCCCGGACCAGACTGTCATTACGGACTTATGCAGCACGACGGATCTTTCCCTTCGTGCTACTAAGTCCGCGGCCCAGGCTATTGGAAGATGCATGGCCTCGCTCACCGTCACTCAACACCCCGCCCTCCCCCACCGGTCTCTTCGGCCCAGCGGTAAGCGGGATTGTCGACCGTTTTTCGGAGGTGCAGAAAGCTACGCAGGCCATGAACCTCTTCCTGCCTCGACGCTCGAGCTCAGCTGCAGGCCGCTCTCAAGCTCAGCCTCCTGCACGAAGCTCTACCCAGTGTCCATCCCAGCCTCCGTCTTTGCAGCGACGACAGGGCGGCCGCCCTAGATCGCGCTCATCAAGCCGTCCCAGGCCGCCTCCCTCGCGGGGACCCCAGCCTAAGATCGCGATGAAACCTGAGCCCGCGAAGTCCTCCTAGCAGCCGCAAGGAGGAAAAGATGGTTGAGTCCCGCTGCGGCCGGACCGCCATCAAAACGTTCCGCTCTGTCAGTCCCCTTACAAAAGGCTACTGCAGAAGTGTATACTGCAGCCAATGAGTCAGTTGTACAACTCGCTCGCCTGCACACAAACGCCGTTTTCACGGCGACCCAGAGAAATCTCAAAAAGAGTATAATGTCTGGTTATCCGGCTCACGCCGATGGTGTTTTGAGTGTAGAAAATGTGCCCACGTCCCAGTGTTCACCCCAACACACAAACACGGTCCCCCTGTGTCTCTCACTCTCACAGAGCCCACTCTTATAAAGCTGGCGCACGCCGCTCGTGTGTTAAACGTAGGAAATGTGCCCACGATACAGTGCCCACACCTACTGACCGCCCGCTCTGTTGCACAGTTATCCCAGGGGACAGAACCCTTAAAGCTGCCGCATACCGGTCATGTTGTGAATGTTACTTCCTCGTGCCCAAGAAGGATGGAGCTCTCAGACCTATCTAAGATCTGAGATATTTGAACAAAGCCCTCATGAGGCGACCGTTCAAAATGCTCACAACCAGACAAATCCTCACGCAAATTCGCCCGAAGGACTGGTTTATTTCTCTCGAACTGAAAGACGCATACTTTCAGATTCAGATAATACCCCGTCACAGGCCATTCTTGAGATTCGCCTTCGACGGTCAGGTATATCAATACACCGTCCTTCTGTTCGGCCTGTCTTTGGCACCCCGTACATTCACGAAGTGCATGGATGCGGCTCTTGCTCCCCTAAGAAATCAGGGTATGCGAATTTTGAACTATTTGGACGATTGGCTGATACTGGCACAGTCGGAGATAGAACTTATATCTCACAGAATATTCCTCTGAATATTTGTTCAGTTGAACAGTTGTTCCTCTGAAAACATTTCAGAGAATGTTGGGCTGTATGGCTTCAGCTGCAGCAGTGCTTCAGCTGGGCTTACTGCGAATGCGCCCGCTGCAACGCTGGCTGAACACTCGAGTGCCTCACCGAGCCTGGGCCTCCAGCGGCATGCGAATCAGAGTGACTCAGAGCTGCGTTTCAGCTCTGGAGCCCTGGATAGGTACCAGCTGGGAGTGACAATGGGAGCTGTCTCGTACCGAAAGGTTATCTCGACAGACGCCTTCAACCTAGGTTGGGGCGCTCTCTTCGAGGGCAGACCGGCTTTTGGCCTCTGGTCAGACCGGGAGAAACGCCTTCACATAAACTGTCTGGAGATGATAGCTGTTGAGAATGCTCTGAGGCGCCTCCCATACTTGCGGGGCCACCACATACCGGTCCGCACGGACAACATGTCTGTGGTGTCCTACGTGAACCGCCAGGGCGGTGTCAGATCCAGAAATCTGGCGGAACGCCTCCTCGTCTTGGCTCAGCACTCGCTGCGCTCGCTGAGAGCCGCGCATGTGCCTGGCCACCTGAACGACGGCCCAGACAGACTGTCCAGGGACAACGTTCCCCCGGGAGAATGGTCCCTGCATCCTCAGACAGTCCAGTTGCTGTGGCGCCTTTTCGGCAAAGCGAAAGTCGACTTTTTTGCGTCAAAAGACAACTCTCATTGCCCAAGGTTCTTTTCGAAGAGCGAGGACGCGCTCGCCCAAGCTTGGCCCAGCTGCCCGCTGTACGCTTTCCCTCCGATCTCACTGTTGCCACAAGTAATCAGGAGAATCAGGGAAGCGCTCCACTCGGTGCTCCTCATAGCCCCGAGATGGGAGAAACAAATCTGGTTCCCAGAGTTGATGCGGCTGTCAGACTTTCCTTTCTCCAGAGATCTCCTTTCTCAAGCCGGCGGTTCGATTTGGCATCCTCATCCAGAGCGCTGGTCTCTGTATGTATGGATAATCAACGGATACCCGTTGCCTTGCCAGAAGGGGTTGTGAACACGATCATGCAGTCCAGAGCTCCCTCCACAAGAAGGCTATACGCGTCTAAATGGTCTGTGTTCACCAAATGGTGTGCCGACAAGGATCTAGACCCACAAACTTGTGGGGTCTCGTGGGTGCTTTGCTTCCTTCAAGAGCTGCTGGATATGGGCAGGTCCCCCTCCACACTCAAAGTGTATGTTGCGGCTATTGCAGCGTTCGCAGAGTCGACTCGCGGCCAGTCAATAGGAAGGAACGAGCTCATCATCCGCTTCCTTAGAGGAGCCAGGGGGATGAATGCCGCGTGTCTTGAGTTCGGACCCAATGACTCTAAAGTCATTCTCAAACCGAGACATGGTTATTTCCCAAGGTGTTTGGCACTCCCTTCAGAGCGCAGGTCATTTCTCTATCGGCTTTACCGGCATCCGGTAGCGAGGTCAACGGTAACCTCCTCTGCCCTGTCAGGGCGCTGAAAGTTTACATCACGCGCTCCGCCGCCTTCAGGCGCTCGGAGCAGCTCTTTGTTTCGTTTGGTGGTTGCTGCGCCGCTCTGTATCCCCTACTGTGTGCTTATGTACATGTGCTGGCCCACTCTGTTGGCCGCCTTATTCCCACTTAAATGTGTCCCCCGGGCGTTCCCCTGGGACTTATGTGGTGGATGCTTGGAGCGCACGGCATTGACAAGGGGTTCCCGTAGCGTAAGCAACTTACGCAATTCGAGAGAATCTCTCGTAAGAGAACGTACTCGGTTACCTAACGTAACCTCGGTTCTCTCTAGAAGAGGGAACGAGTATTGCGCAACCTGCCGTGCTCGCACCACGAGCTGATCTCGCTTCAGTTGATGAAAACCAGGTAAGCAGCCCCCGAGCCCGGTCCTTTTATACGTTAAGCCACCCCCATTGTGGCGGGCTGTGACGCGTGAGGGCGCGACGTCACGCAGGGCTCAGTGGTAGGCTGCTGCAGTTGCCGCAGGGCAGCCAATGAGTGCGCTAGATAACTTGCTCTAGGTCTGCTAGCTGCTGCACTGCGTTGACAATAAATACAAAATTAAGGATAATTTTTGGCTTCATATCTCGAGAAAAGATGACTTTACCCGTAGCGTAAGCAACTTATGCAATACTCGTTCCCTCTTCTAGAGAGAACAGAGGTTACGTTAGGTAACCGAGTACGTTTTCACCTATTATATAGTAGAGAAGTATGAGTATGAAGTAACATGAAGTATGTTTCATAGTAGTATGCTACAGTGTTGTCACATGACAAACATTGAACATTAATTCAGAACAGTTGTTTTGGTTGTTACTTTACAAATAAATGTGCAAACCATTCTTTTTTGTGTGCAAACCTACCTTTTGACTGTTTTCACCAATGGTCTTAATATAACCCATACAAATTCTGTTTGTTGGTGTAAGGTCAAGAGATTCTGTGAAATTTAATCAAGTTTTTCACTTAAAAATCAGTTGATTGGATTTTCCATCCATCCATCCATCCATTTTGCTAAACAAAAATGTACACTGAAAAAATATTAATATAAAAATGTGCTTAATGTGGTAACGTAAATTAACTGGTTTGGCTCAAATCAAAAATATAATTATCATGTTCGAATCAAACTGACTATATTAAGCTAATTTTAAGTTTCATGTAAACATATAGCTCCTTACAAGAACACCTACCACATTTTACTGTGTAGAATACAATTATATGTAACCAATAACTCACTATAGCTGGGTTTTCCAAAATATCACAAATAATTATGTTAAGATTTTTGGTAGATTATGCCCTACATATTAGGTAAATAGGCTATATTTTGTCACCATAAAAAAGTATTGATATGCTAATTTATATTTATAAAGTGAATATTTCATATGACTGTCTCAACCCGGCCAGCATCCTACTACGGAAGTCAATGGGTGCCATCAACAGTCTGTCTTGGCGAGTATCAACTGAAGCAATTGAACTTAGGTTCGGACCGGGCAATCGAACCAAGTGTGTAAGCACTAAATATAGTAGGACATCTGAGTATTCCATGCAGAAAATGTGCATGCTGTGAACAGTTCAGTACTGATACAGTGCATACTGTATACTGCAGAAATAGTAAAAGAAGTATGTTAGTATGCACCTACTTTAAATTTAAGCAGAAAAATAAAGATTAAGAAGAAAAGTATAATAAACATGCCAATATGTACTGTTTTGTGTGTAAAACCAAGAAGTGGCAGTCCAACCCAGCTGAATGAGGGGCCAGGTCGGGATCATGAGAACTCATTGGGATTTTAAATAGGCTTTTTGTTCAGCTACTTGAAAATTCCTCAGCTTTCTGTTATGCCGTTTCCTTCACTCAATTCCCAGCTGACCTCTCACAGGCCATTGCAGCAAATGTTAAATGTGAATGGTAAGTCTGCCTTTGACTTAATAGAAAACTGTAAGCTAAAGGCTCTGACCCCGTACTGAAAGCATACTCACATCCATCGCCACAGTTGTACTGCTCCTTGTGTGTTGACCTTTGACCTTTACCTGCAGAAACAGAATTACAGGTTATTAGTGTCATTTGGCTCCTTGTGTTTATCAAGTAGCCTACGTACAAGCACGTGTCTGTGTTTCAAATTGTATTAATTCATGAAATTTTTAAGATCAAATTGAATAACTTGCCTTTTTGAGGAAATGCTGTGTTTTATTTACATCTTATGTTTAAAGATCATATACATATTTTTAGATGTTAAACATTTGGTTTTCTGTGATTTACTGAACATTCTGGTGTAAATTCTGCTTGAATTAATATGTAGCACATTTTAAAGTTGCAATAGGTGATCTGGGAAATGCTAACTTTAGCCTGCTAGTATTGAAAGCATACCCAGACATCAACATAGTGTCGGCCCAAATCCGGGCCACATCTGGTACGTGTGGATTCCACACATACCAGATATGGGCCGGATCTGGGCCGACACTATGTTGCTGTCTGGGTACGATCCCACCCTGCCTGCAAATCGCCGTCCAAAGCCACACCTCCTCCAAAACACATGAACGAGCACAGACCACAAGCGAGACGACCAGACTAGAGACATACTGTAAGAAAAATTTATTTATTATCAAAGGTAACAAATTATTTCCCCTTATTGTTTAAGTCCTGTTTATTCATTTCTATCAGATACGGCCTGTTTAGTATTTCTATCTGCTCTCTCCATGGTAATTCACATGGCCTGCACAAGTTTTTGCAGAAATAGCAAAACAAACCCCAGGCAAAATGTGAAAGATTATACCATACTATGCGGGTTACTGTGAAACACTATACTTTTTCACACTAAACGCTGCTCCACCGGGTGCGATTGTAAAACATGTTAAGCTATTGAATCTGCACTTTGTATATATGGGGAGAACTGTGTGTAGTAACAAGTGAGTCTGTGTTTTGGTAATTGTTTCAAATTACATTGTGTGCAATAACAGAGGAAAAGCTATCCGCCACCTCTCCTGCAAAGGCGAACGTAAAGAGCACAGGAAATCCCTCTGCCTCACACCTCAGACACGCCAGCTCACTCAAATAAATAGACAGGAACAGAGAAATGCCTTCCGTTCACTCGCTCACTCCTGTCGAATCGCTGTCTGTGTGCTTCAATTCATTCTGTAAGTCAGCTCAGCGCTCACAGCACACATAATTCTCTTTGATGAAGCACTGGGTCTCTGCGGTGTCTCCACACGTGCATCTTATTGGATTATGGATGGGTTTTCAGACCAGTGTTTCTCATTTGCTGATTTGTTTTTTCAGTAACTAATAAGTTAGGGAGGATAGATATTTTATAGGGGCCATAAAATGCAATACAGCAAAAAGGCCAGACAATTGGTAGTAAAAGCTGCTATTTTCTATAAGCCAAATGTTGTTATGAAAATGACATGCATGCCAGCAGCTTTTCAACCACACAAACGCCTGCTGACTCACTGCTGCTCTGCTCCAAAACAGTTTGTGAAGCAATAAAGTCACAGACTGCAACATATCAAATGATCATCAGTGAGTATATTTAAGTAATCAAGCACAAGAGGCTGTGTTGTATTATAATAAAGTCATGGCTACAGGGCTGCCCACTTTTGAGTTTAGCTTGGAGTGAGATTTTTTTTTTGGGGGGGGGGGGGTTGGTATTTAGTTACCAAAAAACATTTGGTAACTAAATAGAATTTTATGAAGTTTAGTGACAACATGTTACAATGTTTACATTGTACAATGACTGGTAGTAGGCTATACAGTTTTTATTATTGCTTGACAAAAATTTCAAGATTTCAAGATTTCCATTCTTGTGATTTGATTCCGATTTTGATTCAATATTGACTCATTTGGATACATGTTTATTTTAAATTTTATTTAAAAAAATAATCTCACCTAATGCTGTAAACATAGAAGGCCTAATCTGCTGGTATTATTAAAGGTTAAAAATAACAAATTAAATATAATGCAGTTTTTGTTATAATAACAATTATTTAATGGCATAAGTAAAAATATAATAAATATGTAATATAGTGCTCAGCAAAATCTCCTCTCTAGCTATTTTTTCTATTCAATTAACATGGTCATTAAATGGCTTTCCTGAGGTAAATGTAACGTTATGTGACATAATTGTTCTCCTGCTGTTATATATTGACCTCTTTCAGTGGTTGAAAAATCCACGAGTGGTCGATATTATGTATACTTTCGGTAAGTTGTACTGTATCTTTAAATAAAAAAGTAACAGATGATCGGTTCACGTGCACTTGAACTGAGGCGCTCAGCGATCTGTCACGTCACATTTACAAGCGCCAAACGTATTTTTGTCTGAATTTCGTAATAAAATTGACGGAATCTAAGAGCTGAGAATTAGTTTAATATTAAAAGTACCCCTTTGCTCCGCAATTTTTCTGTGCGTGAGAAAATGGATGTGTGGCGTGAGAGCGTGTGAAAAGTGTCAATTGCGTGAGTCTCACGCTCAATGCGTGAGAGTTGGCAGCCCTGTGGCTAAAGGCCTCGGAGTGATGCACAACAGTGTTGCGACGTTTTATGCTGGGTACACACCAAAAGATAATCGGGCTGATTTTGGGCCGATTTCCCCCCTTCCGACAATTCTAGCTATGCCCCGATTATCTTGATGGCTCTACAGATTATCTTATCAGATTTTCCCTTAGTGTGAGGTGTGTTAAGAGTGTCTGAACCTGCTCGGAAGAACGTCGGAGCCGCCCTGATCGCGAATCGTAAATATTCAACATGTTGAATATTTATGATCAGAAATCCTGATGTGTGGGGGGAACTCCGAGGACAAACGCGCGCAGGTTCTGGAGATTATCACTGAAACAAAACAATATCCAATCAGAAAGCGAGATGATGAGATGATGGAAGACGGAAGCATAACAAACGCAGTCATGGCGCTGCACAAAGTGAAATTGATGTGGACGGCAGAGATGGAGGATCAGCTTGTTGATTTGTGGCAACAGCACGAATGTTTATACAACGTGTTCTGTAAAAATCATTCCAAACACTATCATCGCAGTTTCTTCCTGCATTATCGTCCGCCATGCTTATTCTGAAGTCTCGCGAGATTTTGCGAGATTTCCTGTGTTCACAGTCGAGACTCTGGTTGAAAATCTGTTCGTGTGTGGTGTGCTGTCTTTGTCACATCATGGCACACCACACACTATAGGAGCAAAATGGTTAAATCTAGGATTTTTTGTCCTCATGTTTGTGGTCTATAACATTTTGAAAATCTTATAAGATGTAAAAAATCTTTTGGTGTGTACCCAGAATTAGCTAATGCTGGGTACACACCAAAAGATAATCGGGCTGATTTTGGGCCGATTTCCCCCCTTCCGACAACCCTAGCTATGTCCCGATTATCTTGATGGTTCAACAGATTATCTTATCAGATTTTCCCTTGGTGTGAGGTGTGTTAACAGTGTCCGAACCTGCTCGGAAGAACGTCGGAGCCGCCCCGATCGCGAATCGTAAATATATTTAACATGTTTAATATTTACGATCAGAAATCCTGATGTGTGGGGGGAAAACTCCGAGGACAAACACGCGCACGTTCTGGAGATTATCACGTGAAACAAAACAATATCCAATCAGAAAGCAAGATGATTGAAGACACGGTCATTCTCACACACACACACACACTTGCAGGAAGCTGAGTGTTAAGGGTTCGGTGAGGTTCTATAGAGGGATTAAATAACTTTTTTCTAAAGAGACAATAAATCCAATAAAAAATAAATAAAGACAATAAAGAATGAATATATTTCTGTATAAAAGGTTATATACAATGGTGGGTACAATGGTTTTTTTCACGTGAATTTTCTGTGAAAATCATTCCAAACACTATCATCGCAATTTCTTCCTGAATATCATCCGCCGTGCTTATTATGAAGTCTCGCGAGATTTCCTGTGTTCACAGTCAAGACTCTGGTTGATAATCTGTTTGTGTGTGGTGTGCTGTCTTTGTCACATCATGGCACATCACACCCTATAGGAGCAAAACGCTTAAATCTAGGATTGTTTGTCCTCATGTTTGTGGTCTTACTGGTCTATCACATTTTGAAAATCTTATAAGATGTAAAAAATCTTTTGGTGTGTACCCAACATAACCTTGTGAGTCGCAACGAACTAACTTTAATAACCTTGCACCATGACCACACAAATAAGCCTTTCATTTAAACCATTTTCTAAATTGCAACTATTAAACCAGAGCCTTTTGATATGGACTTCAGGCTAACAAAACAACAGATGTGTGGTTTTATAATTTTAGTTCAGTGTGCAATGGTCAGAGGTTCAAATCCCAATCTAATAATTTGTTTTTAACTAAACTTGACAGCCAGTGATGATCACTGATCACCATGCACTTTCATGGATTACAAATGAATTTTCAGTCCGCTTTTTATGCATAAAGAGAATATTTCACTATATATCTTCATTTGGAAGAGTGCTTTGTAATTTAGAGAATGTTCTCTGTAACCTGTAGACAAAATAAGCTTTTGTAGTTTGGAAGGGGACTCGCTTCTACACCAAGCTGGCTTTTTTTTTTTTTTTCAGAAGGGTTAATTATACCGAAAGGCAACAACTGCTGGACTAATATTTTATAATTGTGCAAATAACCATCAAAGCTACCTTTTGTTACGTAGCTCTTTAAAACAATAATTTCTGATTGGCTAAACAGGAAAATTTCCAGTTCAATATTTACAGTATCATGCCTAGAAATTTAATAGAAAAGGGATGGAAAGAAGGCATGGCAGCTTTACAATATAATAATATTAAAACAAAAAATAATACGCCAATTCACTTTATGTGATAAGTGCTTTCTGAAGTAATTGAGCTATACATTTCTAAGTGAAAGACATTTGTCACAAAAAATTAAATAAAAAATTAAAAGCACTATAGTGATTGTTGTAGTATAGCCTACCATTGGTATATTTTATTTGTGTGCCAAAAGTAAAAGTGGTGCATTTTTAAACTGTCTTTATCAATCGAGCTGCTATCAATATGTTGGAGACACCCGGACCCTCCGAGTGAGGTGGGATGCCTGCATTATGTAACTTTCTTTGTTAAAAATGAACAAAATGAATCAATACATCATCAATCCTTCTTCCAAAACATGTTTTTGTCTTACCCTGATTCACTTTGGTAACCCTATTGTAAGTGTTTATATTTTAGACATGAAATAGAAGAAATGTTAGATAGAGAAATGTTGCTCTGGCTACTTCGATGTGTGTATGGTGTGAGAATGGCATGGGTTAATTGTCGCAATGAGCGAGAAAGGTTGACAATTGAGCACACTCTTGAACCTCCAGGGAATCACATGTTTAAAAAAAAAAAAATCTGAACAGAGAGTCTGCTGGCAAAAATGTAATGTGACAAAGCTTGTAATAAAACGAGAATCAACAATGGCTTGGCTTTTCAGATATAGCGATGCTTTTGTTCAATTTAAGTAACATTAAGACATTTAAAGGTGCTGTATGTAGCTTTTCTACCAAAACGAATCATTTTTTTATTGCCTGTGTGTGAAGGGGTTGTAATCTCACATTAAAATTATCCACTTTGCGGGTTTTGCTATTACCACTGAAAGCAAGTATACTTATTTTTATGTGAAGGTCCCGGGTCGGATTTACCGCCAGTGACGTCACCTGCATGCGCGCTCCCGAGCCTCTCGCCTCGTCTAGCTTACTGACTTTGCACTCAACAGCGACGACACTGCAACTTATGACATGGACTTATGACTTATGCAACTTATGACATGTCTGATAACACTAAGAAACGACCTGCGCCCAGCAAAACACAGACTCCAACACAAACTCCACATATTGATAAAAAAAATAAAAAAAATTCTGCTGAAGCTCGTAAGGCCAGACGTGAATCGGATGAACTTCGGGTAAAAAACACGGATCAACATTGGCAGGGCATTTGAATAATGGAGAAACCTTATCTACAAACCTAGAATGTACATTTCCTGAAGAAAATGTGAAGTAGTGCTTGCAGTGGCAAAATTCGGCACGGTTGATAGGGTTCCATACTTATCATGGTACGAGCATGGAGCATTAGTTCAACGTCAAGCTGATATAAGTAGCCTATTATTTTAACGTTGCAGTGGGAGTTTACCTGAGTTTCCAGCATGTTGTGGGATGCTTTGTGTGTTACGTCCTGTTGCGTCTCAGTCTGGCCGGTACCCACAGTGCTCGCTCATAAATTCGAGCATGCGTAAGAGCACGTGCTTGTAAACTTATTGGTTGCAATCTGAAACATCACCGCTAGAGGCCGCTAAAAACTACATACAGCACCTTTAAGTAGCTTTTATAAATATGTCTTAAAAAAAAAAAAAAAACACTTCGTGAGACCAAACAATGGCACTAACATAATTTTAAATATGTCAGTGCAAGTTGATTTCAGTTAAGACAGCTCAAACATTTATTTTAGTCTGGGTCTAGGCCCAGCAAGCAATTTTGCATTTAAAAGACATCTAATAGCCATCCAAAAACAGCCCTAATGTCTAGGCTAAAACAAGGCAAAATTTGTTCTGTCAATGAAAATTTAATAGATGTCTAAACTTAGCCCAAGAATAGAGTCATCTAGAACATGAACTTGTCAAAGAAAGGAAACCAAACACCTTGTGATCACTGTTGACTTTGCACATGATGGAATATCATACATCTCGCAAGTTATTTTAGCAAAAACGACATGTAATCAAATGTAAGTTTATTTTGGCTAGAAGTGGGCTACTCATAACGGGACTTTATTGGGTCTATAGTTAACCTAGACGGTGAAATGACAACTATTGCTTGCTGTGGACTTAAGACTTATCTGTGAATCTGGGCATCAGAGTTTTGGGGTAAGTTTGACATCTGTTTAGGTTAATTTAATTAGTGAGAGGTAGGCAGGCTATTTTTTGGTTGAAGTTCTCTTCACATCCTGATAGCAATCGATAATAGAAGTGTTCTCTCAGAATTTGTGCTTCTGCATGCAATGGACTTTACACACGGTTGCTACCACATCTAGACTCAGTTGCTCCACATTTTTGCCTACCATTTCAATGAACGCCGTTGGGAAAGTGATTTCATTGTTCCTTTTGCTTCTAACTTTTTGAGAAACCTTGCTCACAGAAATCCATCTTATAGCTATGAGATCCATCAGGAAAAGCCACGCGTGTTCATGCCATGCAGGGCTTTTCTTTTTGTGTGCAGAAGCCTTTTGCCGGAGATGAGGTAAATAGCATTGCAGACAACACTAGTAAATTCATGATTTATTAGGCTATCAATTTTTTTTTTTATATATATAACTTGTATCCATTGGGCAGGAAATAATATTAAGTAATAATAAATAAGTAAATAAAGAAATGAAAGTTATGGAACAGTAGCCAAATCAGTCAGCAGGACTCCTGGAGGCTGTGCACATTACCATTTACATTCGGGACGGGTCCCGTCGGATTTGAAAATAAATGCGGAAATAAAATCAGGTTGGATCGGACTTGGGTCTAATTTTATCGGGTCTGTCTCGGGTCGGGGTTTTAAAAAAAAAATAATCATGTATGCAAGTCGGGTTAGGGTAAGAAGTGATTCAGGTCGGGTACATATTTTAGGGAACCGTAATAAGAAGATGACTACCTGTGACGTTCTACCCGGAGCTGTTCACGTCCTCAGACTCAGATTTATGCATTTCTCTGACAACACTATCAATGGTGAAATTAATCTGCAGCAGTCAGGAGGTACAACAAGAGCTCTGATTTTGTTTTACGCTCATTATTATTGAAATTGTATGTGCTTTGAGGCACAAGGTCATTTAACGCCATCTCTCATTTTGTAACACTTTGCAGACGCTGCTGTGTGTCTTGCACTCATGTGTTTTGAATGAGGCGTGGCTTTGGACAGCTCTATGAATAGAGGGTGGGTTCTTATGCTTTAACAGGGTACCCCCAGGATCCTCCAACTTAAATTCAAGGCTTTTTAAGACCTTTTTAATACCATTTCAAATGAAATTCAATGCCAACTTCGTACCAATTCCGACAGAAGTATGAGGGGAAAATGTCAAATCTGTATACATTTTAAACCCTAAAAAATAATTATTTACAAGTAGACTACTTGAATTAAATAGTACATTTTATGTAAATTATCAGTCATATAAAATATATACGCAGCAGCGTTGTAGCGTGCACGTGTGTAGGCCAATGTTAATTTTGGCAGCCATTTTTGATTTAGTCTTACTCTTTATCTTCAGACGAAAATGCTTATTGGTCTTAGTCACATTTGAGTCATTCTGCCTTTCATAGTGTTAGTTGACGAAATGTGTTTGCATTTTTTGTCAACTTTTAGTCATTACTTTTAGTCAAACTCCAGTTACTTTAATTTTGGTAGCTATTTTATATGTAGTCTTTAGACAGAAAATGTCATAATTATTCTCTCTAGGCCAATTTGATTAAGCTTATGAGAAATTAAAATTAAGCTAACAGGCTGTATTGACACTGCACTCTTTAGCAGTAGCACTTGTGCAATTCTACATATCCCTTTTCCTTAGTTCTGCAAATTTTTAGAGTGCCGTACCCCCTCTCTTCCACTTAGACTGCAGTCACATCTTTCCATTAAGGGACAATATTTGCCCCATTTAATCGATTTTTCCATTTCATTTTTCACCTTTATACCTTTAAAAAATAAATAATGCTTTAAATAAAACAATGTTCAATAAGTATTCAATGTTAAAAAACGTTTAATATTAATAAAAATATGATATTAAAATCGCCAGTAGGTGGCGGTAACTCATTGTCTTTGTCAAAGCCACAGATTTTGTTGCAAAATAGAGCAATAAGCCTGACAATACTGTTTAAAATGTAGTACATCACTTAATGTTTCCCTTTTTTTTTTCTTTTTTTTTTTTTTTACTGTTGTATAAAATCAATGTCACATTTGAAATCGTGTGGATAGTCGGGAAACATTGCATTCTTGGTCGCATAATGATCAACATTAAAAACACTGCTGTATATCAGCCTGCATTTTGATCGCAGATTTAGTCGCACAAACAGCGCAAGCGGCTGGTGACAGAACACAAGCGGCGCATGACAGATCTTCTCAAATGAAGATCGCTGAACTCCAGCTTGTCTGTGTTTTCAGATCATCCGCGCTGCTTCAACAACGTAGAGAGAGCGCGCGTGGATGGCTGTGGCCAGATACTACTGAAAAGACGGGGTAGAAAACATGTTCTTTTAACAGAAAAGCTCTGATTAGTAACCATAGTAACGGGTGCGCACGCTTTTGCGCGTTCTTCTATGACGTGAAGCGCGAGGTGCACTCAATGTTACGCGACAAATTTTTAATTAGTCTACAACAGTTAATCTTGTTACGGTATGAATTTAATCATAGAAAATGCAAAAAAATAAATAAGACATTTGTAACAAAATCCAAGACTTTGTATACCAAATTCAAGGCTTTTAAGGCCTTAATTTAAGATTATCAAATTTAAGACTTTTTCAATGCTTTTAAGACCCCGCGGGTACCCTGTTTAAGTGCTTTAGCTTTAAGTGAATTAATGTAAATGTGTTTGCACTTTTTTTTTAAGGTAGGCTAAACAAATGAGCTTTTACAGTGTATTACCATGTATCCCAAAACATCTATTCATATCACAGAGCTTTTTGTTTGCATGAAGAAAGTAGGGCTGTGTATTGGCAAGAATCTGGCGATACGATATGTATCACGATACATGGGTCACGATTCAATATATTGCAATATATTTCGATACTGTGCATAAGGCGATATATTGGGATTTTTTTAAAGTAAAATATATTAAAAATATTTTAAAAAAGACATGATGTGCATAAAAGTCAAAGAAGTTTACTTTAGGTAAACAATTCAGTACACAGAAAATCAAACTGCCAGTTTGGGATTGTGGTTCACAGGTTCTTAGTGAGCAAATTTTTATATGCTCAAGTAGGCCCTAATAAAAGAAAATAGGTACATAGCCCCTGTCACAATACAAAACAACAACGTGAACTGGACGAAAATGAATGAAAGTGGATGAAAGTGAACAAAATGAATGTGTCATATTGAAATCAAGTTTTATGTGATAAAAGATTTTAAAAGAATTGGACGCGCGAATGAGGCGAACCGCGCCGCGCTAAACGCCTCGTGCCGCAGGACCTCCAGACGCGCGTAAACGCGTCTTTGCATTGACTTAACATTGAAATCACTCGCGCCAGATGCTCTATTCGCGTTTGGTGCACGATGCACGCTATTACATTTAGAAATAGACAAGCTTTGTTTCCAAATGCACCAAGCAAAGATATCCTTTCAATTGTATAAACTTTTATAAAACCAGCCAATATAATCACAATAAACACATCCAAAATGAAATATTTAACATAGCCTATATATAACAACTGCACAACGTCTAATTTGTAAACAAAATGATTTACGCACTAAATCCAGCATAGCCTAAACTCCGGCACAATTTGCATATGTTTAAACTCTCAAGACAGACGTCACATCCCGAACCTCACAGCAATTGGCTGCCGACTGCGTTTTTCACTTGATATTTGTATAAAGGAACTTTTTGACGCTCTCGGTCGCTCTCAACGCTTTTTCCGGTCCGCTGTCAATCCTAAAATGTCCAGTGGACACGCACCGTTATAGGCGAGCCTGGCGAGGACACTAGTGGTGCGTCTCAGCATAGCTATCTAGTGGTAGTAGGGATTTAATCAACATAAACGTGAACCACTGTCTTACGGTCTTACCATGAATATTTTTGGACGTAAAAAAAAAAAAAAAAAAAAAAAAATCGATATTGCGTTTTTGAAAATCGATACAGTATTGCAAAATAAAATATCGCGATACTCAAGTGTATCGATTTTTTCTTACACCCCTAGAAGAAAGTGTCACATATTAGAAAACAGCTAAATGTTATGGAAAGAACTGTGATCCTGTTAGAAAGCTGTCTACAGTACAATATTATAATGTCTACAATGTAAAAGAGTAATATTTTATAAGTTCTGTTATATGAATAATCAACAGACTCTAAAAAACAATAAAACAGGGAGCAATGGAGGACAAAGTAGGATTTGTTGTACACAAAAACAACAGCTCAAGATATGGCATATATGTTAAGACATTATTAGGATCAATAACACACACACACACACACACAAACACACAAACACACTTACAACACTTACCTCAGTTAGGTATGAAACACTGGAATATCATTATGAGATGTTAATGTGCTGTTATGGTGTAAATAAAACAGCACATTCAGTCAGTTTTCTGTTTTTGCTTGCAGTTGTTCAAAAGTAATACAAAGTTGATTAAACACATTTAAGGTTATACTGACATGCATTACTGATGCCTGTGCAGTTATCGTGCAAAGCGTCCGTCACTATGGTGACAGTGACGTATACTGGGTTTCACTAAATTATGAGGGACACAACGGTGAAGGCTTACCTCATGCATATTAATTAGGTTGACGTTACTTGGTAACTTTCTTGTAGTGTCCAGTCACGTAATTAATATTCATGTGCCAGCCCTTCTCCATAGTAGGACAGGTTAATTTTTAGCATTCCATTATGACATACATTTATAAAATGTCTGATCTTTGAGGGAAAAAGTTGTGTTTACCAGTTTGGCTGATGAGTTGAGAGGATTCGTGTAGCAGATGGCCTATCCGGCCTATTCTAAATGATCTTTCATTATTGATGGAGATCAGAAAGTGACTTTATGTGCAAAAGAGCCCTTTGTTACCTCTCTGCATTACTTATTGTAATGAGTTCCCATCTAAGGTGAGCTTTCATGCAGCTTTGTAAACATACATTATGTAGTATGACAATTTACACAAAAGATCTTCATACATAATTTACAACCGTACTTCACACAAAGCCAACCATAGGAGCCAAACATCTGCTGTGACGGATGATAGGTTCTACACAACACAACACACAGCTCTCCTGTACATGACGCACCGGTAAATGTTTGGCCTCAAAAGGAACACACACATCATGCACACACGATAACGAGACCAGTCACAAGATACTTAGGAAATATGGAATGTTGAATGTTTCTAAAACTGAGAAATTCTGTGTGTAAATATATTTAGATGACTCTTCAGTTAGGGCACTTTTGACTTTTTTTTTAAGTTAAAATAGTTAAAGTAAAACCTTTATCGCATGTTATGTTAAAACATTTATCGCATGGCCTGAAATAAATTTCTTATCATGTGATTTTGATCAAGTGGATTTTGCTAAGACTTATAAATAAAGATTCTTCACTGGCATCAAGGTTCCATGAAGAACTTTAAACATCCATGGAACCTTTCGATTGCACTAAAGTTTCTTTGTATTAGAAAAAGGGTTCTTCAAAAAAGTTAAGCTAAGTTAAATCTAAGAAAAAAAAAATGGCTCTTTTAAAGTGTAACTACGCTAATTTTCAACCCTCTTTGTATTTGTACAATGTCGCAATGTAAATTAACAATGTTTACTTTTTCTCTGTGTTACGTGGACTGAGAAATTCATGTTTATTTGCCAGCAAAAGTACGCCAAATTACAGAAAACACCATATTCGGCAGCTCCTGTAAAACCTACAGATTAGGGGTATGCCATATCATACCGTCCACGATAACACCGGTATAAATTTTTACATGATAAAAAAAGTGTCATATCGCGATATCAATGATATAGCAACGCGATGATGTATGGCGCATGCGTCTTCTTTCTCTAATCTCTCAAAATGGGTTGCACAAGGCAAGCGTCAAGCGCGCTGCAGGCAGCGATACTAGACTCTCGTGTTTAGGAGTCGGGAAATGACAGAATTGACACTTGCACAATCGGGCCAGCAGTGCATCGTAACTAAAGTTTATAATTTTCACGTCTTTTTAAGTCTTATCAGTTTAAACATTCAAGCGATTTTAAACTATTCAGTACTCGCGTGCTCTCTGAGAGATGGTTTTCTCTGCGTGCATGCGGTAGCCTAAAGCTGCCTCACAAACAGCTCACGAGTAACAAAAGTTATTTTTCGTGGATTATATCGCTTTAACGGGAAAAAACACACAAAATTTTGTCAAAATTCCGGTCTTGGTTAGTATACTCGTAAACACAGTCAGTCATGTCTTAAATAAGCATAAAACGCATGCAAGGGCGGATAGTGATTTGATTTGGGGGCCCTAAGCGATTCCAGATATGGGGCCCCAACAGTCGAACTTTGAACTCAAAACTCTCTCTCTCTCTCTCTCTCTCTCTCTCTCTCTCTCTCTCTCTCTCTCTCTCTACAAATTAATTCACAAAAAAATAAAATAATAATAATAATAATAATAATAAATTCACAAACAAACTATTTACAGTTAATTAATCATATTTGTGATTACACTTCAATATTAATGCGTCAACATTTCTGTAACCTGCAACTGTTGTATTTTGTCAATGTAAAATAAAAGAAAAATGAATTCACAAATAAAATAAAAAAAATCACAAACTCAAAGCTCATTATCAGACAGGTGTTTCGGCCAGAAAGCAGGATTGTCACTCATTAAAAATTCACGTCTGTGTGCTGTTCATATTCACGGGCTATACTCACCGGCACACATCGATCCGATTGAGCTTGATCCGAATTAAATTTCAATCGGATTGAAAGGGGTGGTAAATTTCTTTTCTAATCCAATCTAGAGGACATGTAAACACATGATCGGATTGAAAACCTAAACTGAAAAGAGTGTCAAGAAGTCTCGTCGAACTGCTCACGCATTGTGCAGTATGATAGGAAAGTTCCACTATTCATGATGGGTGGCCCCCGCAATCGAGCAGATGAAATAATAATGTTAAATCTTAATGGTTATAGACAGGCCATACAATATATGATAGAAAACTAACAAGTAATATATGGTTTATATAGGCTTCTTGGTATTTGTCGGGGGCCCCTAATTCCTCGGGGCCCTAAGCAGCTGCTCGCCAGCTTTCACGGTCTATATTAGGGATGGGCATTCGATTAAATTTTCTTAGTCGATCGTCGGGAGAATTAACGATCGACTATCGATTAATCATTAATATTTTTATATTGAAATTCATTATTTCTTCAACTTTTTATAAATTAAAAATGCAATGAAAATACAAAAAATACAGTTTGTTTGTCCTCGATGAGATCTTTATTACAAGAAGATCAACTTGTGGCAGTGAAACTGCACGTTCGGTAACGTTAGACTTGAAGATGCCCTGCGGTGCTCTAAAACAGCGGAACAGCGAGCCGGCGTTCTTAAACAGAGACCCATGGCCACTTCATCCGTTTTCTGTGATCGGATAACTATCCGATCGTGAAAAGACCAAATGTAAATGCCCTCCGAAACGCATTCGAGGAGGATTTAAACCCGATCGCTCAAACCACTTCAGGAGGAGATCTGAGACGCATTCCAGACGAAACTGGACAAGAGTAAATGCATCTGGTTGTTGAAACTACATATGTAAATTTGACTTATCCCAAAAATACTAAGAAATAAACATGTGAGAGCGTTTTATAGGCCTAGGCTATATGTCATGTTATAGCCAGATATGACGGCGTTACTGGAACACGCATCACCACAGATGAGCATCTATTCAAGCCAACGTGCAAACTATCGCAAATCAAAGTGAAAGTCATTCATCAAAACACAATCATCTTCATTAAAAGTAAAGAACCGAAATGATCTTAACAGGGCTGTTGCCGCAATATTGTTGCAGTCTTTGATTTAGAAATTTTCGCTGATGATCAATAAAATGCAGGTCATATCAGTTGCTTTCGGACGTGCAACAATTTAAATATGTAGCGCGGGAATTCAAGATCGGATTTATATCCGTTTTGCAAAAACACATTTATATGACCGGGTGTAAATGGAATCGTTTTGATAAATCAGATAGCTATCCGATCTGAGAAAACGCATGAAGTTCCCATAGAACTTCTGCACCAGTCCACTGATTTCTGTTGAGAAAGATAAGCATGTTGACATGATCTGGGATCAGATGCGACCGCAACCTGGTGACAGCCAGTCAGCCGCTGAAAACACCCGCTCTGAGGGGACTGACGTTGCCGGGATGCACAGGTACCTCCGCGCTAAAATCAATTCCATTGCTTCAAGACTCACACTACGCACCGCAACCTGCATTAGATTAATCGATAACAAATAAACGTGATCGACGAAATTCTTAACGATCGATTATCGATCGTCGATTAATTATGCCCATCCCTAGTCTATATGCACCCTCGATGCACACTTTTGCCGAGCCCGCACTGAAGCGACCTCCGCAGCAGACTTCTTCCCGACAGTCAAAGCGGCGTTACGACACAAATGTGCGGACTTGTAGGAAGACCGCGAGTGCTTAGGGTGCCATTTGGGACAGGGCCAGACAGTATAATGAAAACATTAATGGATCCATACAGTAGCTCTAAAAGTGACGGCACGCAGACATATGTGTCTGTCATTAATGTTGTTGTCAAAACAACAAAAGATAGCTTTAATTGTAAGGAATCAGAATTAATAGCCTATGTATTTAATTTAGTCAGGACTAAAAGACTATCAGTATTATTTTACATGTGATTACTTTATTCAGTTTCTGCAGTATTTCTGAATACTAGTGTTAGATCTACCCAAAAACCTTTCTCTTTATTTCTTTATTTCTCTTTCTCTTACTATTTTGTATTATTTTTTGCAACTTTTTTCAATTTAATTCAAAGATTGAAATCAAGCATCCTTGTGTTGTGTAAACTCTTAACAACAAAATTACGCCATTGTAAAAACGCAATGAGTGAGCAAACATTTAGGTAAGATAAATGTAATAAAAAATGTCAAAAAAAAAAAAAAAAGGCCATTGGGCATTTAGCTCATTGGAAAAGGATGGAAAATGCCCTTCATTTTGTTTGCACTAATAAATGCTGCAGCCTGCCAGCTGTAATCACCAATAAAGCATTGTTCTATATCGTCATAAATAACATTATCGCAAATAGTCTTGAAATATCGTGATATAATTTTGAGGCTATATCGCCCAGCCCTACTACAGATTATAGCCTACTTCCACATTTTTGTATATCCACCAACAGACAGTTGGATCGACGGAGGGTAATTAACAGAAGAGTTATTAAGGGTAGGTTTATCACGGAAAATTGTACAGTACTATACTCTTTAAACAGCATTATGGTAAAAATGTAACACTATATGGCAACAGTTCCCAACTAACAATGACCTGGCAGTCCGCCAGAGTTTTTTGGGCGGAACAAAGTCAGCGGATTGACACGGTTGGACCTCCATGGGCACACCATCGGCAAGCCGAGAGTCTGAAAATGCGGTCGGTCTACCAGCGTTTTTTGGGTGGCACGCCACCAGCGGTTTGCCGCAGCTGGGCCTCCGTTGATACAAGCCGATAGTCGGTCCAGTGTTTCTAGTTTCTACTGAACGCTTACAGGACATCTTTAATTAATATTTATTTATTTATTTTTACCAATAAAAAGAATCTGAAAGCACTGAATAAAAATTAAAAAAAAATGAGACTGACCTAATATAGCTATAGCGAGCCTACATCAAAAGCAAAGTGTTGGTATAAAAATACTGCCTAT
This sequence comes from Scardinius erythrophthalmus, assembly GCF_964197995.2. Classification (NCBI taxonomy): domain Eukaryota; kingdom Metazoa; phylum Chordata; class Actinopteri; order Cypriniformes; family Leuciscidae; genus Scardinius; species Scardinius erythrophthalmus. The sequence continues at coordinate 9,937,796 of NC_138242.1, forward strand.
GAGCACGCTTTCAAAAGAATTAGGGGGTTAAGTGTTCGTAATAACAACAATAAAAAATCTTAAATTATTGAAGTGCCACAATTGTCCCACTATCACGTGGAGGAGTAACATTTTGCACATTTGAACGTGTCATAGAACTTCAAAATGAGTTTTAAATTCATGATTATTAAAGATATTTTTATTTATGTAACGTTCCAAATACATGATGGTGGGTTTTCAGAGTTTGCGTTGTGGAATTCTCTTCATATTAGCCTTCAGCCACAATGTGCTGGATCCTATAACTCACTGCCGCTAAATAGGCCTTTACTGTTTGAATTATTGTACCTGCATGGGAACAATAGGCCTACTAGTTGACACCATTATGACTAAAAGTTTGCTAATAAGTATTTCCTACTAAAGCAAGGTGGTATTTGACTCTGCTAAGGGTACTGTTGCCAACTAATTTAAGTTCACTGTTACACATTTCTGTTATTTGTACAGTTATAATCACCCAGTATAGGCTAATACTGCAAATTCTTAGTAAATAACGGATTCGCTTTGCATGGGAATTTTATGTGACAACAAAAACCACATACAGATTTACTGTATTTTTAAAAATGGCTGTAGCTTAGCCTATAATGTACTTGCCGTAAAGGCCGCCATTCCATCATTTTTTATTTTTATTTTTTATTATCATTATCAATTTGTATGGACAGGTTTTACCCTTCACCATATCTACAACGCACAGTTAAAGTGACCATTTCAAAATACCATTGTTCTTCTGTCAGAAATAGCGCGAGAGCTTGGAGTCAGAAATACTGGATTTACCTACTATCTGGGATTTGTAGTATCGCGCTGAATCACATCCAGTGTAGACAGTATCACTGATTATAATGGGTTCTATTGTCTTTTGCCGCGTCGCATCGCGCCGCTCGCGCCTGGGATAGACATGGAACCATCACTGTAGCGTCGCTGGTTTTACCCGGGCATGGAACTTAGGAGTGGAAGAGTTCCGGAGAACAGAGCTGTGCTGTGTATCGGTGCACTTACCAAGACTGACATCAAGCAAGGTAAAAAATGTGTCTGTGTGTGTTTTCAGGTTCGTGCACCGCAGTTTACTCGTCAACATGGCGGTGACATGGTTAACACGGTTTAACTGCACTGTTTCATTTTACAAACGACTTTGGGTGCGTCTCAATCAGGTCCCTAATTCCCGAGCTCGTCGTGAATCAATATCGTGTTCACGAATTCGGGCACTGGTAAGGACAGTAGGCCTACAGGATGCTGTCTCACTACACATTGGGAAACTGATGACTCCATTTTCGGCACGTGACAACGCCCTGTTTGTACAACATACTGGTATTTATGAACAACAGCAGAGCTGGTCTTTCTGATATTGTTTGTAATGTTATTTAAAGTATGATATTGCTTGTTAAATATACATGCAACATTTCAGTAAATTATAAATGTTTGCTAGATTGTTCATTACTGTCTAGCGCACAGATACTCAACAGGCGGCCCGCGGGCTGCATCCGGCCCATCGGCATTAATTTTATGGCCCGCGTCATGCAAAAGATGAACGCACTTTTTTTAATAATTTGAGCTCAAAAGTTGCGCGAGTATTAGACAGTGTGATTTATATCTATGTATATTGCGGACGGACGATAATCCGTTGGTCGATTAATAAAAAAGAACATTCATCATCGTCATTCTGATGTGTTTGGAATGTTTAGTGAGATTTTATTTAGTTAGGCTACTTGATATCTCCGAAATGTACCATTAACTTGCGCAACAATAGTAAAACAATTAAGCGGTAAAACTGTCAGGCAACTTGTGTGTGAGGCGCGCGAGCTCGTGCATTCAGAGCTGAGCACTTTCACTGCTGATTCGGGTGACGTTAGAGCTGATCCGCGCATCTCTACTGTAGTGTGTAATTGGCCGATGATCCTCTTAACAGCATGAAAAATAGGGCTGACTTCTAATAGTCGAGGATTCGACGATTCGATTCGGAGAGGTCTGATTCGACTATGAACCTCATAGTCGAATACATGGGCGTCAGTTTGGTTTGAAATGTGCTGGGGACAGAGACGCATTCGCATTTTCAGAAGGGCTGGGTACCATTTTTATTTTATTTTTTCGCTTTCGCGCAGGTCATGTTTTGAAAGACGATGTCCTGTAGCTTACTAATGTAAATAAATAAAAATGTATTCAAAAACCTGCTTCACGTTTTCAGCAGGGCTGCGGAGCGGCTGTGAGTTGACTCCACACGGTTCTCATGTGCGTTAAAAAGCTTTACGTGGTTTAATGTACCTAAACAATGATTACCAAATTCCCCTCTCATGTTGCTCCTCATAACCACTTAAAATGGTAAAAAAAATCGAACCCAGAGTCCAATTATTATGGACGTTAACAGATATTAAGCGTTTCTGCTTCACATTTTCAGCAGGGCTGCGGAGCGGCTGTGAGTTGACTCCACACGGTTCTCATGTGCGTTAAAAAGCTTTAAGTTGTTTAATGTACCTAAACAACGATTACCAAATTTCCCTCTCATATTGCTCCTCATAACCACTGAAAATGGTCAAAAAATCGAACCCAGAGTCCAATTATTATGGACGTTAACAGATATTAAGCGTTTCTGCTTCACATTTTCAGCAGGGCTGCGGAGCGGCTGTGAGTTGACTCCACACGGTTCTCATGTGCGTTAAAAAGCTGACTCCACACGGTTCTCATGTGCGTTAAAAAGCTTTACGTGGTTTAATGTACCTAAACAACGATTACCAAATTTCCCTCTCATATTGCTCCTCATAACCACTGAAAATGGTCAAAAAATCGAACCCAGAGTCCAATTATTATGGACGTTATCTGATATTAAGCGTTTCTGCTTCACATTTTCAGCAGGGCAGCGGAGCGGCTGTGAGTTGACTCCACACGGTTCTCATGGGCGTGAAAAAGCTTTACGTGGTTTAATGTACCTAAACAACCATCACCAAATTTCTCTCTCATATTGCTCCTCATGTTTATGAAATGTTATGATATATGTGTGATATATATGTGTTTTTTAGCTCTTTTGTTTGAAATGGAAAAAATCTAGCTGCTATCTAAAAAAAAAAAAAAAAAAAAAAAAAAAGGTTCGACTATCAGTCGACTACGGCAAAATCTAACGAATCAGATTCGACTATGAAAATCCTTAGTCGAAAACAGCCCTAATGAAAAACAAAACTTATTTTCAAATTGTTAGTGGGTTATAAACGTAGCAAAAAGCACTCCCATTACAATTACGAGCTGTCAATGAGTTCACGACATTCTTGCAAACCTCCAGTTATAACCGGCAGTTTAGTTCGGAACGGGGCACGGCTCGCATGAAAAAATTATCAAAGCTGCTTTTGAGCGAATTCTGACAAACTTAAAAGTTAGATGTAGCCTACCGGGATAATAGTTAATAATAATAATAATAATATAGCTATATACATTTGTAAAGCGACCCTGTATAATGTCATCTAAATAAATCATATAGGCTAGGCCTAATATTGAACATTTGATGTAGCCTGGCTAATAGCCTATATTAAGTTGATGAGGCCTAATCAATAATTGTTAAATATTTAAATATAAAGATAATATATGAAGAACTCTTTTCCAAAACGCGATAAACGCCATTTTTAAAGAAAGGTTTGTGCTTTCTGTTTGAGGTCTCTGTGAACGTCCGCTTTCAGAGCGCTCACGTCCGTGATGGAGAAATAAAGCTAGCGCAAGTTCTGCCAGGGAGACTCAATCATTTACGTCACTAATTGCCTTATCAACTACCCTATCATTTCCTTGCTGTAGTATAAAAGGGCAGCACTTACTCATATCTGAGTCCGCAGATGCTGTTGTTCCAGCCACCACCTTCCTCCCCACCACCACTAAGACGGATCTTCTCCTCCATCCTCCCCCATCACGACCACCCAGGTGTCCACTTTCACCATCCCTAACATCACTAGATGGGCTCTTCTCTCCAACCTGAAGTCTTCAAGACGCCCTCCCTTCCATCCACCCCACCACCACCAGAGGGCCCCCTTCATCGCCTCGGGGGGTGAGCGGCGCCCCTGCCTTCATCTTCAGTCAGCAGTCGCTGATTCAATACCCCTGGAATTCGAGTCATGAACGGGGGGCCTCCGCCAAAGAATTTGATTGCTTGCTGAGCTTATTAATAAATGTCTATGCTACAGCATTAATTCTCCCGAGTCTTTCTGGCAGAACTGTCACGTAACATTGTTTTTTCCTCATGAATGCAAACACAAAAAATAAAATTTTTATTTTTGGAGGGTGGATTTATAGCATTTTGGGGAAAAAATTGATGGAATAGCGTTTTGAAAAAAAAAAAAAAAAACGTTGAATTTATCATCAACAATATTGTTGTTTATTTAATAATCATTGTTAGACATGTTCAGACTGAGCAAAAAAAAAAAAAAAAAAAAAAAAAAACCTTTTAACTGGATAAATTGAATATTCACAAAATGTGTGGGTCTAGGTAAAAAAAAGTAATTTTCCTGATAACTATTGAAATGGAATTATCGCGTTTTGGAAAAGAGCTCCTCATACTTCATGTTAATCTACCTTTTTGTTCCAGAATTGTACATTTTTACCATTTTTATTTTCATGTTCAGTATTATTTTAATTTGGACAAAGACTAGCAAGACATACCTTGCAAGGAGGTTTTTAATACTCTGAGTAGCTTTTTTTTTTTTTTTTTTGCTTAATATTAATAATTAATATTGCTAGAAAACTGTTAATCCACTTTTTGTTCAATATTTTTTATTTTTATGTTCAGTATTAGCATACTTTAAATTGGACAAAGACTAGCAAGACTTACCTAGCAAGGTTTTTTAATACTCTGAGTATGAACTCTCTTTTTTTTTTTGCATTAATATCGCAAGAAAATTATTATCCAGATTCATTTTTTTTATTTTATGTTCAGTATTACTTTAAACAGAACAAAGACTAGCAAGACTTATAGCAAGATAGGGAATAAACTGAATTTTTATATAAGTAAAAACTGTAAATATTGTCAAAGTTTTACGATGCAAGTTGTAATTTGTGGCCCTTCACATTTAATATGGTTTAAATGTGGCCCCCTTGGCATCTGAACTTGAGTACCCCCTCTAGCGATATAGTAAAATGGTTTGTCACGTGATTTAAGTTTTGCGCTTCAGAACTTCCATTAAGGGAACATAGCAGGGCTTTTCCAAATAGCCACAATTGCGGTCCTTGCACTTGACCACTTGTCTACTTACAGTACATGACATATGTCCTGTATTTGGCTCAAGTGTTCAAGTAGGCGTGAAGACAACGTAGAAATTTTTATTACCTGATGAGACACACTAGTTGCAAAATTACTTTGATATAGCCTACTGATATAGCTATAGTGTATCAATACTTTGCATTTTACAAACTTCTAAATGTCTGGTTAGTAGTCATTATGTAACAGAAGACACAATTTAAAATTGTGGTGCTTCTAATTAAGTGGTAAAATGCAGTTGCGAATGTTGTTCCAAATACACATAGCCTACTCATCTTTGCACCAATAAAATGACTTTTTAACAATTTGATTTACCACCAAATTACATGTAATATATTAATTTAAATTACAGTGGAATGTTATCCTTGCTATCTCACGATTTCGGGGCACATGATTTCCTGAATCTAATGCATGATGGGATACGCTTAGCCTCGAATACTGCTCCGATGCAGTATTCAAGATAGTGTGCATTCAGGGCACTGCACTTTGGTATTTTTCAAGTGTGGGTATTTGAAAAGGTCCTCAATATGTGTTCTTGTCTATAATTGTGTTCTTGTGGACTTGTGAAACGTCATCAGTCGCTGCCCAAGTAACTGTTCCAATTCAAAGTTCACATCTAGCCAAGTACAGTTCAAATTCCCAGATGTGTTCTTGATCTACTCCTTTTTTCGAGGATGCATCAAGAGGTGACTTTTGCGGACTTGAGAGAGCCAGGTATTCCAGAATGCATCTCTCATCAACCAGAAAGCATCAACAGCGGATGAGAAAACCTAAATACTACTGTCACAAAATGTAGTTTAAAGAGTGTTTCAGGCGAGAATGTGTTGTTTAAAGCTCACATCTGTGGTTTATTTATAAAGATAGCTTCTATTTGAAAATTGTATCTGACGTTTTCGGAGTTGTGAGATCTAGTCGATCATCGGGCGCTGCATTATGGGTTTTCCTAATACTTTATATGTTTTCCTACCTATTTGGCAAAAGGAAAGATGACATCCTTTTTTCTCTATTTTCTCAGGTAGCACAGATTTTTTTTTTTTTTTTTTTTTTTTTTTTTTTTTTTTTTCTTCTGTATAGGCAGCCCAATTTTAATGAAAGCCCATTTTGCCAGAAGTGCCCCTTTAAGAACTGTTCTATTAAATGTTCCTTGGGGAACCCTAAATGGTTTGGCATTGCTGCAACATAACAAAACAAATAAAAAAAACCTTTTGGAACCTTTATTTTAAGGGTGTATAATGTGTCATACTCTTTTATTTCCTTAAATACTCTAAGGGGACTGAGAGTTTAGTAATACACCCTTCACCAGCATTTTGTCGGATAATCAAACCAGATAGGAGAGTTAGTAGATTAACTTTGGTCGACTTGAACTTGGGGTGGGTGATCTTCCCAAAATTTCACATCACAAACATATAACATATTAGAGGTCGACCGATAGTGGATTTTACCGATAGCTAGGTTGGGCCATACTTGCCGATAACCGATTAATCAACCGATAGTTTTTAAAATTGATACTGGATAAAAACAAATTGCACCTTGATCATTCATTTTAGTTTGATAGTGAATTAACTTTGGTTAAAAAATAAAAACCTTAATTTAAAAATGTATTAGTACATGTTAATTAACAAACAAACAATGAACAATCCTTATACAGCAGTTATTAACCTTAGTTAATGTTACATATGGAATTTTATTGTAAGTGTTATCATTTCATATAAATCCAAACAGTCATGCTTAAAGATGGCCAACTTTAAATATCTACAATGCCAGAGCATTAAAATGATATAAATATTATATTACATGTATAGTCTCACACTTTTGCTTCTATTTTATAAACACTTGATGATTATCTAATCAAAATAACAAAATATGTATTAAAGTGATGATGAAAAAATAACCAAAACCGAATGCTTTTCTGATTTGTTTAGTTTCTGTCGGCTGTATGAACATATCAGTTTGCTATCTTACGTCTCTAGCTTTAAATATGCAACTTCTCTGCATATTTAATGCATAAAAGTGACCAGCTGGATATAAACTAATGCAAATAGATGGTAACAATTGTGACATTAAACATTCGGGTCGGACTTACGTTTATTTTTGTCAGTGTTTTAACCGCTTGAGGTACTACTAACGTTAGCGTCCTCTCAGCCTCGAAGGCAAACAAACATACTGTTGTGCTGTTCTTTCTCTACTAATGCAGCATTTAGTCAATAAATTAATCACTTTATAATGATATGACAAAATGTTCTGTATACATACATTTTTAGCTGTCGGTGTTTAAACGCGCGTCTGATATCAGCGCTCTCCACGCAGCTTGTGCTCTCAGTGCAGTGCAGCACGCAGAATCACGTGTCGAAATAAACAACAGGAGGCATCAGTGATAGTTTTTATTACACCTCTAGAGGCCGCTCTTGTACTGCATGATGCCAGCAGAGCCTTCTCAGCTCTCTCTTACTGTGTAATGAATGACAGCGCGCGCTTCTCAGCCGCTCCAGCAACGGACGCAACCAGGAAAAACTATCGGTATGTATTTTTGCCGATAACGATAGTTCCACCAATCAACTATCGGTGCCGATTAATCGGCAAAACTGATGAATCGGTCGACCTCTATAACATATAAGATCTGAATCTCGATTTTCCCACTACTCGATATTGTACTATTGAGAATATGCAGATTGGAACAAGACTGTGGACTGATCTATGGACAAGACTATTGATGTCATTCCACAGTTGGACAAGACTACTGATGTCATTCCACAGTTGAAACAACATACCTTCTGATATTCATTCACGTTTGTTTGTTTTTTTTTGTTTTTTTTTGTGCTATAGCTTGAAGAGATTATTGGTTCATGTGCCGCTTGAACTGAGGCGCTACAGTGATGGGTCAAAAAATGTACAGACAAAAATGTAAAGGGGACCTATTAAGCAAAATTCACTTTTACATGGTGTTTGAACATAAATGTGTGTCGGCAGTCAACCACCCTATAATGATAAAAATCCACCCACTAATTTTTTTAATCCCCATAAAACCTCAACAGTCTCATAGAACAAGCCGTTTGTCACATTGCTTAGGCCCCGCCCACGACTGCTGACGGACCCTGCCGCATTAGCATAGTTTCTGCCCTGAGCAAGTTGTACACTGTCTGCCATTTTCTCAACGCCGGAGCAGCTGTAGCTGCAAGAATGTCTCGTAAGCAATTCAGGCGATTTGTTGTTGGATGTAAGAATGAACATAACAGTCTTCATTTACTCCCGAAATTAGAGCTGCTGAAGACACAGCGGAGTCACTTTAATCAGTTGTATCTGTCTTCTAACCTTCATTATAGTAAACTGCGTTAGGCAATGTTTTTTTTTCATAAATGAAATCTGTTTAGGCTACAGAAATTAAAACTATAATAAATTAAAATTATGGCTGGGCAATATGACCAAAATCTCATATCACGATCTCATATCCCAATAACATATAAATCACGATATAGTACCTTTTCTGTAAATTCAATCAATTAATAATTATATATATATATATATATATATATATATATATATATATATATATATATATATATATATATATATATATACCACATGGAAAATACTTTCTTTTAATATATATAAACTAAAAGAATAGTTGATTTATATATTGAGTATAGTATACACTCAAAAATGTGCTCATTCATATTATTTTTCTCCCTTTATTTAGAACTTCTGGGCAAATGTTTGATTAAGAATGTAGAAATATAAAATATGAATGAAATATAAAACAGTTTTCAAAAACAAATGATTACAGGCCCAACATAAAATATTGATATATAAAATGCAAATGTAAACATAGTACTTTCAAGTTTAAAATGTAGCAGCAATCAGGGCTCTGAATCTGTTCAATGAACGAAAACAAACGAACAAAATTTTGACAGGAACACAACCAGAAACGGAATAAGACACACTTATTTGAAATGGCCATTAACCGGTTATTAATGTTATTTGTAATAAAGCCCATGTTCAGTTTATGTTCATTTATTATAAGGGCTGTGCAGCTATTATGTTGGTCATTGATTTGAATGTGAGGAGGCGTGGCTTAAGCTGAGCGCGCGCGAGAGAGCGGATCATTGTTTCGGTTTGGATCCCGAGGGAAAGTTATAGTCCTGCAATCTTCCCTGAAAGGCAGTAAAATAAGATCGATTAAATCTCTTTCTGCAGCGCCTTGACTTTGTGAACTGCAGGAAAGAATATTTGTGGTCTTCATTGGCAGCGGATGGTATTAAACTTTGTGCTGAAGTTTCCATGGTGACGATTCTTGAATGTGCGTCATTGAAGATTGTGAGTTACATTTTGAGTATTCATTATAGTATTATGGTGCATTATATGTTATGTTATATGAGAGTGTGGTTACCTGATTGTGTGAGATATTATGTTAATAGTGGCATACGTGATCAACCATTATAGAGTTGTAACGTCTCAGCAGTTCTGCCGTGTTAATTGCATATCTGTACAGTTTTCTGTTACTGATTACATTATTTGTTTATTGTAGAACCACATTTGAGAGTCATACATCGAGTGATACACATCCTAGGTCTACTTGCATTTATTGTCGCAGAGGATTCATCATTCATCGGAGGGTCTGAGACGACAGCGTCACATCACTGATAGGTTGCATTTCGAAGAGACTAACACGGACTCTTGTAATCATTGTTTTCACTGCCGAATCACAAGACCAGCTAACCTTTGTATCCTTGAAATTCAAATCTGATTAAATTATTCATTGTTTATTTGTTTATTACTTTGCGTAGGCCTACGCTCTTCATGTACATTTTCTTTACATTTATGTTAGGGATGTCCCGATACCGATACTGGCATCGGGGATCGGGCCGATACTGTCCTCGTATACTCGTACTCCTAAAAATGCGCCGATACCATGCACCGATACCACGTACATTTTGCAAAACGAAACTGGCCGCTGTAGTAAGAACGAGGACACAGGAGTGCTGGTGTACTTGACTATTCATGTTGTGAACAAGCGCCCGGCACCCGGGCCAATATAAACATGTAGTACTGACCATGAACACTAGATGGAGTATACATCCTGTAACATCTCCCTTTTTCTTAATGAAAGTAAGGCTACCTGTCCATACCTAATAATTGAGTTATAGACTGAGGCCTATTGAATATGACAACAAATTAACATGTTCCATCATACCAGCCATAAACAAAATACAGTTGTTGTACGTTTTCTTCTCGTCTTTTTTTTTATATTTTTTTTTTATTTTTACGAGCAAACAACAAACAACCCTTACGGCAAACTTTAAAATACAGATTAAGTCTGTTTGGTGCCCTGGTCAGCCGACCATAGCGTGACATAGCTGGGGGCCTTGTTGGTGTGGACATTGGGTCAACAGCTGAATTGTCAGCATGCCTAAATGGGGTAGCGCATGCTTCGTGACCACCCGGCTCCTCAATCAGTGTCTCTGGCCCCCTCTGGTTTATGAGGGGCACATCCATCGGCGTGCTGCTCTGCGCCTGACCGTCCGAGTTCTGTGGTGTATTTGGCTCTGCTGCCCGAAGATCAACTCTGTTTCGGCTGTATAGTGCTCCCTCCACCTCAACCAGGTAGAACCGCGGGGCAACCCTCTGCACGCAGGATCCCCGTCTCCAGATGCCTGTCCGGTCACCAGGTAATGGCTTCATTCGCACCCCTTGGCCCACCGTGAGCACAGGTAGGTCCTTTGCTGAGCGGTCATAGCTTGCTTTGGAGACCTGCCTCCTGTGACGTAGCTTCTCCAACACTCCAGTCACCACACACGGTTCCAACAGCTTGTTGGCCACCGGTAGTGCTGTCTTAAGACGCCTTGACATCAAGCGCTGCGCCGGACTGCTGTTCATTCTTTCCGTTGGTGTGTTGCGCCACTGCAGGATTGCTTTCTAGGCATCCTCGCCCTCACGGTGTGCTTTTTTGCATAAGTTCTTTGCTATCTTGACTGCAGCTTCAGCTTTGCCATTGGCCTTGGGATAATGTGGTGATGAGGTGATGTGTTCAAACTCCCACTCTGCTGCAAACCGCTTGAACTGATGAGGGAACTGAGGGCCGTTGTCAGAGATAACCCGGTCCAGCAGCCCGTGACGAGCGAACTGTGCTTTGCAGCGTTTGATTGAGGTCTCTGCCGAGAGATCTGGGAGGAAGTCAGTCTCCCAGAAGTCTGAGTGATGATCAACTATCAGGAGAAAGTTTTGCCATTCAGTTGGAAAAGGTCAGCGCTAACTATCTGCCATGGGCGTGTTGGCAGTTCGTGGGACATCATCGACTCTTTCTGCTGTTCAATGGCATACTCATTGCAGACTGTGCATTTGCCGACAAAGTCAATGATGTCAGCTCGCATCCCTGGCCAATACAGAGTGTCACGCGCTTGCCTGTAGCAGGCCTCGCCCCCAATGTGGCTTGAGTGTACCCTTGCTAACATCTCGGTACGCAGTGCTTTAGGAATAACAACCCTGTCTCCTCTGAACAGCACTCCATTTTGAACGCTGAGCTCCTCCTTGTAGGCCCAATATTCTCTCACCTCCAGTTCAGCATCTTCTCTGAGGTCCGGCCAGCCCCTCAGTGTCCCTGACTTCACCGCCTGGAGCTGCTCATCTTTGTCCGTGTGCTGTCGGATTTTTATGAGTCTCTTGTCTGTGACATTAAGATAGTCAGACTGGTTGATGTGCTCTACCTCTCTCTGCTCTGTTTCCAGACTGCAGACTGTGTGCCCACCAAGGCTGGAGTTTGTGTGTGTGTCTGGCACTGTGGCTCTGCTAAGCGTGTCACTCACATACATCTCTAGGCCGGGCTTGTAGACAACTGTGAGATTATAGCCCTGAAGGGACAGCAACATGCTCTGTAGGTGCTTAGGGGCATTCAGCAGTGGCTTGCTGAAAATGGCGACGAGGGGCTTATGATCTGTCTCTGCAGTGACATTGCTGCGCCCGTACAAGTACTGATGAAAGCGTTGGCATGTGAAAACAATGCTGAGGCATTCCTTCTCAATCTGGGCATAATTTTGCTCTGTTGGTGTGAGAGCTCTCGAAGCGAATGCCACAGGTTATCCCTCCTGCAACAGGACGCAGCCCAGGCCATGCTGGCTAGAGTCACTCTGGATTGTCACTGCCTTTGTCACGTCGTAGTAACGCAGCACAGGTGTTGTAGTCACCAGCTGCTTCACTTCCTTCACTGCTGCATCATGTTTTGGAAGCCAGTGCCACACCGTATCCTTGTCCATGAGCCTCCTCAGCGGCTCACAGTCCTCTGACAGGCGTGGTAGGAACTTGGCCAGGTACGTCACAAAGCCAACGAACCGCTGCACGGCCTTCACATCCGTCGGGAGTGGCATGTCCATGACCGCCTTCACTTTCTCCGGGTCAGCTTTCAGTCCACTTGCCGATAGAATGTGCCCGTGAAAGTGAACCCCTGGCACTTTAAACTGGAGCTTCTTTATGCTGAGCCTTAGTTTGACCTGCCTACATCTGTCCATGAGGGCCAACAGCTTGGCATCATGGTCACGCCCAGCCTCTTCGTCAGTATCCCCACAGCCCACGATGAGGATGTCATCTGCTATGGGGTCTACTCCATTGAGTCCCAGCAGGAGCTCGTGCTGCTTTCGTTGGTATACTTCAGGGGCCACTGAAACGCCAAAGGGGAGTTTTAACCAGCGCTTGCGCCCCCAGGGTGTCCAAAAGGTGGTCATGTAGCTGCTTGCTTCGTCCAATCTGCACTGGAGAAAGGCGTCCCTTGCGTCCACCAGGGTGAAGACCCTAGCCTTGGGGAGCTTGTAGAGTATGTCTTCAAGAGTTGGCATGATATAGTGTGACCGCAGCAGAGCCTGGTTGAGGTGCTTTGGATCGATGCATATCCACAACTTGTCTTTTTTTCTTTATGATCACCATATTGCTTATCCAGTCTGTCGGCTCCGTGACCGAGGTGATGTGGCCCTCCGCCTCGTATTTCTCAAGCTGAGCTTTCATTGCTGCCCTCATGGCGACCGGTACATTGCGGGGGGCACTCTGGACTGGCTGAACCGCTGCATTTAGCTGAAAGTGCACCACCCCTGGAACGGATTCTACTGGCGCGGTGAAGACATCCTGATACCTCTCGATGAGAGCCTCCCTTTTCAAAAGCCCAGCCTGGATACTACTGTCCACCGCATTCAGGTCTGCTGGGATGGTGAACTGCATAAGACCAAGGTGCTCACATGTAGACCCAGAAAGCAGGGGCTGCTGACTGGTTTCGACTATCTCAAACTCTAAGGTGCGTCTGCGATCCCGCACGACACACTCTGTCACAAACATACCCATAGAGGTCATTAGCTGACCAGAGTAGAGCTTGAGCTTGGTGCTGCTTGGCATGAGTTTCTCTCGTGGTGCGATCCGTATCTTGTCTTTCAGGCTCATAACATCACACGTGGCTCCTGAGTCTAGCTGGCATTTTTGCTTAACACCATTCAGTTGGAGAACGGCAAACCACTTTTTTCCTCTGGCGCCTACTGCCCCAATGCATTCGGTTGAGAAGAGATCATCTCCACTACCATCTGTTTCCTGGGCTAGCACTGGATTTTCCATGGAGTGAATGTGTGCAGATGCCTCTGATCCCCTGGTTTTCATGCAAACGCGAGCAAAATGGTTAGCTGTACCACAGGCTTTGCACACCTTTCCGTAAGCAGGACATTGCTCTCGCCCTCTTCCATGATGCACACCACAGTATCTGCATGCAGAGACACTGTCTGTGGCTGGCTGGGGTTGCACGACTACTGATTTCTGCTAGTCGATTTCTTATCAAAACAATACTCGAGTTACTCGACTACTCGTGGTTCATGCTACTGTAAATGAAAAGACATGAAATAGCTAGATCTTATCAATAAACATTTATTAATTCATAGCCTAAAGCAACAATTACATAAGTAAACTCTCAAAACATTATAATTATGACATTTCATTTAAAAAATTTCATGTAACAGTCTAAAGCCAAATAAATAGCCGTTCTTGCCTTTCATTTCAGACGTCTGCTTCTAGGGGCCGTTCACATATCGCGTCTTTTTTGCGCTCAAGGTCGTTATTTCAAATGTAGGCGCGCGGCGAGCACGCTCATAATGAAAGCGGTGCGCTAGTTTTTCTAGGCGGGTTTTTCCTTCTCATTTCCAGAAATAGGCTATATCTAGTAGTAAAGCTAATGCAAGGGCTAGAAATCAATTGATCATTTGCTGATACTTCGTCGTCATCATTGAGACCGCAGTTCATAGTTGCATAGCAACGACAGACGTCATGGGCGCGCAAGCGCTTGTAGGAGACAGCGGCACGGCCGCGCTTTCCACACGTTTTTAGACGCAATATGTGAACGGCCTCTTGCAGAGTTGGCCAATTACAATATTTTTGTCGTCCTTGATGAAATACTTCCACAAATCTGACGTGTGGTGTCTGTTGGTGACGTTCGCCATTTTTAATTCATTTAATAGACGCTCGAGTAGTCGATTGTTTCCGACAGCGTCGACTAGTGGTTGAAGTAGTCGATCTATCGACTACTCGACTAGTCTATGCAAGCCCTAGTGGCTGGGGTGCTTTTCTTCAGCTGCCTCCCTGTAGCATGGGGAAATTTTTTTGATGGCTGTCTGAATGCTGCATTAACGCTGTCCGTATGTGGCCTTTCTTGTTCCATGGACCTCAGTGTCATGTCCGTCAGCTCTGCAGCTCTGCATATTTCTATGGCTGTAGTCAGTGTCAGTCCTTTCTCTCTCAACAGCCGTCTACGCGTGGCTTCGTTAGTAATGCCAAGTACTACTTTGTCTCTTATCAACTCATCCCTGAGAGCCCCATAATCACAGGTCGCCGCCTTTTCCCTCAAGCGGGTAAGAAAATTGTCAATGGACTCACCATCCTCCTGTTTGCAGCAGCCGAAAACATATCGCTCATATATTACATTCTTGGCCGGTTTGAAGTACTCCTCTAATTTATCCAGAATGTTCGTCACATCTCCGCGTTCCGCTTCCGTCAACTGCAGGTTGTGCTTGTACACATGTCGACATTCTGGCCCCATTAGCGTCCTCAAAGTGGCAGCTTGGACTGCTGAAGATGCGGCTACCAAGTCCACTGCCAAACTGTAATCTTCAAATTCAGCCCTGAAAATGTCCCAGTTTGCGCTCCAGTCTCCGCTGAGCTTCATTGGACCGGGAGGGGGAATCGTGTGGTTGAATGCCATCTTGTAAACCAATCGTCGTCAGTGAGCCACGGAGCTAAAGCTAGGTAGTTAGCTGGTAGCGCTAGCCAGTAATACTGTATTAAACTAGTGAAAACAAAAGAACGAAATATGCATAGTCACTCACTCCGTAATTGTGCTGATACACTGTCCATTGGCTGTCATTTTCTCGCTTCTGACACCATAAAGTAAGAACGAGGACACAGGAGTGCTGGTGTACTTGACTATTCATGTTGTGAACAAGCGCCCGGCACCCGGGCCAATATAAACATGTAGTACTGACCATGAACACTAGATGGAGTATACATCCTGTAACAGCCGCCGCGAGTGCTTTGTGGAGGTGAACTGAGGCATAGGAAAGTATAATGTCAGCGGTTTGGGCTCATTTCACAGGGTTCGTACAAGGTGCGTGTGTATAGTAACATAGCTGTGGTGCACGAGCTGATAAGAGAAAAACGCGCAGTGGATTAAGTGCGCAACGGCACAGACGCGCGAGCTGGGCGAGCACATCCCTTTAAACAGACATTAGTGGAAAGTTTGTTCAGTCGGATGTTAATGGCAAAGGAAATAAAACGAGGCATGTAGCTTATTAACGTTAACTGACGAGAGAGAGATAGAGAGCGAGCGCACTTCTGTTGAATGCTCTTGATTGCTGATCGTTCACTCACTCAGCACATGTTATTTGGATGAAAAAACTCAATCGTATATGTAAGTAAAGTAAAACATGAACTGTTATCTGATTTAAGTATAACGCGTGGTTTCTAGGGGTGGCACGGTACATGAAAAAACATCCGAACCGTTCGGTTCGCTTGTCTCGGTTCGGTTTGTGTGTGCGTCACACGGTTCGACGCATGCGCAATGTAGCCTCGTGCCCGTTTGTCACCTCAGACAGAGCGTTTCCTTTTTGCGCGAAATAAGAGTTGTGTGGACATACAAATAGACATTAAAAGTGGAGTAAAAAGTTCAGTGCAGGAATGGCAAGTGGGAGAGATAAGGAAGGTTGCCCGGAGTTGGAGGATGCGCCAGCGTCGTATAAGTCTGGTGTGTGGGAAGATTTTGGATTTCTTGTTACCTATGATGACAACAGAAATAAAACAGTTGATAGAACCGCGACTGTGTGCAAGCATTGTGCAAAATGCATTCAGTATGCTAATGGAAACACTTCTAATATGTCAGTTCATCTGAAAAGACATCACGCCAATGTGTCGTTACTAGACAGTGTAAGCAGGAGAGAGCCAGTTAGGAAACAACTTCTACTGTCCGCAGCATTTAAGCAACCTCTCAGTGATAAGTCGGACAGGGCAATAGCCATAACTAAAGCAATGGGGATGTTTATAGCAAAAGATATGCAACCTTACAGCGTGATTGAGTGTGAAGGATTTCGTCAGCTGATGAAAGTACTCGAGCCGCGTTATAATATTCCCTCCCGCCGACACTTCGGCACCACTGTAATTCCAAAACTGTATGACGAGACACGAGGAGAAATCGTTAAAAAATTGTCCGACACAGCCCACGTAGCTCTCACTACAGATGGGTGGACCTCCAGGGCCACTGAAAGTTTCCTCACGGTGACCGCTCACTTTATTACTTCAGAGTGGGAAATGAGAAGCTGCGTTTTGCAAACACGCCCAATTTATGAAAGTCATACCAGTGAACATCTCTCTGAAATGCTGACAGACGCGGTGGCGGAATGGAAACTGGAGAGGGCCAATAGCACAATTCCTGTTACTACAGATAATGCTAAAAATATAGTGAACGCTATCAATTTAGCAGCAGGACTTGGGCCACAGATCGGGTGCTTCGCACACACAGTTAACCTTGCAGCCAAGAGTGCAATCTCACTAAACCAAGTATCCCGACTCCTGGGGAAGGTTAGGAAGGTGGTTAGCTTCTTTCACCGAAGCACAACAGCTGCCCATGCCCTGAAAACCAAGCAGGATATGCTGGAATTGCCCGTTCACAAACTAATACACGACGTAACAACTCGTTGGAACTCCACATATGACATGCTAGAACGTTATGTGGTGCAACAGGCTGCCATCTACTCTGCCCTGATGGACAAGGATATGAAGAAGAAAGTCAAGGACATTGCCTTGTTAACTGAAAGTGAGACCAAACTGGCAGAAGACCTCATTAATATTCTCAAACCTCTGAAGAATGTAATTACCCTCATGAGCACAGAAACATCCCCCTCTGTTTCAATGATTATCCCACTGCAGAAGATGATACTGAAATCAATGACATCGAGTGCAGAGGACAGTACCACAATCAAAGAAGCTAAGGCAGCCATCACTAAAGACCTTAAAGGCAGATACAATGACCCAGGTGTTCAGGATTATCTGCACAGAGCCACAGCACTTGATCCAAGGTTCAAGTCCCTGCCTTACCTGGAAGAAGCCTGTGTTCAGAAAATCTATGATGATCTCACCACGGACATTGTGGACATTGAAAAGCAGGTATTGTGTTTTTGTTTTGTATCACATAAATTTATTTTTATTTTTAATATTTATTTAAAATATAAATATAGATTTTTATTAAAAAAAGCTAATTTATTTTTATCAATTATCCTAATGATAATTGCTGTTGTTTTTTTTTGTTTTTTTACTAAGCCAACCATATTTAATCTATTTGTGTAATATTTTTCTATTCCCCACTGCCCAGTAGAGAATAATTGTTTGCTGCCATGAGAACTATTTGTTGTTATTAACATTTCCAAAATGGCTATTTTGTCATATACTCATCAGGGTCAATGCAGTGAAGCCCAAGCGGCCAGTTCATCCTCAGGAGCGGAGCCGGGGCCATCAGAGACCTCTCCTCCCCAGAAAAAATCTGCCATGGCAATGGTATTTGCAGATTTTTTTACAACAGAGGAAAGAAGCACAAAGCCTTTGTCAGATATCATTCATGAAGAGGTCACCTCATTCAAGGCCACAGGCTGCATCTCTGTGGATGAAGACCCACTCGTATGGTGGAAGAACAATGAGCATAAGTATCCTCACATTGCTAAGTTGGCCCAACGTAACCTTCGCTGTCCAAGGTACATCTGTGCCAAGTGAACGTGTTTTCTCAACGGCAGGGGACATAGTCACTGCAAGTAGGTCTCGCCTCTTGGCAGAAAATGTGGACAAACTGATATTCTTGCAGAAGAATATGAAAATTAAGTGAACAGAGGAGTGTTGTTTTAAACAGTGCAGTGTGTTTGTGCAGTGCAGTGCATTTTTATGCAACATTTTGTATTGATAGCCAGCATTTTTGTTTTTAATATTTTATATACAGTAGCACTTTAAGTTTAGATAAGAACTCCAGTCATATGTTTCCAAATACTGCACTTTAATTTCAAGTGGAAAAAAAAATCTATCCTCACTCTCAGGGAATAGAAGCATTGTTGATACTGTCTTTGTACTGTTTTGGGTTGAACTTATGCTTCACTTTATGATTATAACCTTTGCTTTTGTTATAGCCTCATTATAGGCAATTATGTTTAACGTATTTTGACTTATTTAAAAGACAGAGCTTTAAGAGTTCCTCTCTTTTTCTTTTAAAAGATACAATTTTTGTAAGAGCTACACTGAAGTTGGCAGTTTGATAATTGCAAGTTAATTTCAATCTTTGTGTGCTAAAAGGCACATAAGTTCCTGTTGAGATGGCAATACACATTCTCCTTTTTTGCCAAATAAATGAAAAGTATGTCATCAATGTCTTCTCTCTTGCTGTATCAAAATCTCATCTAGCTTCCCTCAGAGATGGTCCCAATAATCTGCTTAAAGTCAAGTCAAATTCAGTTTGTGCATGATTACAAGATATAACTATTTTTTAAATACTGTATCCTAAATTGTGGATAATTAAGCTATATATAATATGCTGAAGTACATTTCTGGAGTGTTAAAGATAAATTAAAATAAAAACAAGAACCGTACAGAACCGAAAACCGTGACCCTAAAACCGTGATACGAACCGAACCGTGGGTTTTGTGAACCGTGCCACCCCTAGTGGTTTCCTACATTATTACATGACGTGTGCAGGTCAAGAAGTTCCATGAACGCAAACATCCGAAGCGCGCGCCCTGCAAACCAGCGTCTCGGCGTGTGAATACTGAATTAAATTGTCTTTCACGTCTTGCGCTTGTACGGAATTCACACAAAATTATTTAAAAACGCCCGTCTTGGCGAGTATCCTATAGTAAACAAAGTCGGTTATATCTCAAATGAACAGTAGCCATGTTCAAATGCGGTCCGTGCGGTCGGTCTTAAAGGGGCAGCAGTTTGATAAACCTGCTGCTGTGTTTTAATGTTAATCAAACAAAGGACAAAGAAATGCTCACTGCTCTTGACTAAATGGGCTACCCTTTTCAACTTTACAAAAATATCTATCTATATATAATTTATACAGTAATGAATATGCTTTTTTTCACATTTGATTACTTTATTTCTGTACCTGTTAGATCTACCTGAAAAACTCTAAAAACACTGTTTATTTCATTTGTAGCCTTTCTTTGTTCAATTGTATTTATTTGTCCTATTTGTAATTCGATTGTTTGTTCTTATTTTGTTACTGACTGCTTGTTTTAAATTCACATTAATTAGGCTGGTAGTTTTTGTTATAGTATCAAAATTGGATTAAATAATTGATATTTCACTGGTTTTGACAAACATTTGAACCGCTGACCCGATCCTCAGCACTGAGCCCTGCTGAAGCAGCTCTAAATATGTGCTGTGGCTATTAAATGAAAGATAAAATATGATAGAGGAATAGAATGAACAGTGACAGTAACAGAAGCTCATACAATGCATTTTAGCAGGCTTAATTAAGCATGAAAATAACTGAAAGAAATATATATTTGATGAACAAATTAAGCCAACTAATATGATGTATATTCTTTTGGTTTATCTACTAATACATTTAAAAATGACAAATGCAGTGAAAATTCAGGTATCGGTTACGGTATCGGTATCGGCGAGTACCAAAAATCAAAGTATCGGTATCGGACTCGTTCTGCAAAAAGTGGTATCGGGACATCCCTAATTTATGTGATCCTTTGACTGTGAATATGTACACATTGTATTTGATTTGTTATTAAACATTCTTAAAGTAAAATAGTACAACATAGTAAGTCTGCCTCTCGTGGTCATTGGACATCAAGATGTGGTAATCGACCCTCTGAAATGGTTGGCATCGTAACAGTAATTAGTGCAATACAGTTCCTTTTCTACATTATTGTATCGTTCTGTTAAATATTTTAATTTGGCTTTCAACCAATTACGAATTCAAAAAGTGTGATATTGATGCCCTGAAAGCACGCGTACATCATGGAGTCGTCTATTTGATGTGCGTGTTTACATCTGGAAGACGTACGAGTGTTTTCTCATCTCCAATACGTCTATAGGACGTTTCCTGTCAGATGTCAAATAGACATTTAGAAAATGTCTTTAAGAGGTTTATGATTTAGAATGTATAAAACTGACATCTTAAAGACGTCTATCAGATGTTAGTAAATAGCAGATGCTTTCCAGATGAAGCGATCTTTAACAGACATCTTGCAGACGTACGTGTGCTATCTGGGGCTTAAAGCGCTTCTGTGAACGGAGGAAACAGAACAAAACTAAATATATAAAACTAATATATAGGCATATAGGCTACTTCACTTAAATAATTACAGATTAACAAAACAATTTTTTTTGCTGAGCTTGGTTCATGCGACGGGGTCCAAAGTTCACGGAAAGGAAACTGAGACGGCAGAAAACGGCATTGTGCTTTTTTTCTGTATTTTACAATTTTTTTTGCTTCCATCCATATGACCATAAATTACGGAGTAGCAGGTTCCTCAGAAGGACAAAAATTCCTGCGATCGCGCCGACACCTCACACACGCACACGTTCTAGCATTGCTAACTTGACATCGCAGCATGTTCATTATCAAAATAAAATAGTCAACCAAACATATAGAAAGTTAATCAAACCATGTCCATGCTACAGAGGTAGCTCCTCGTTTAGGAGCGAGCTCCTCGGTTTGTCTTGGCTGGTCCTTCTCCTGCTCGGAGCCATCCGGTTCTGTCTCCCCTTCACTCGCCATGTTATTCACGTTTCTGCCTGCATCCCCATGGTTGACATGTAAGATTGCAGTCATCCAAATGATGAAAAAGTTGTCGTAAACAATGTTTTTTGCGACACCACGATATAAACGATAGAGCATAATATGAAACAATATAGTTTTTATATCGTCCATACGATATATATTGTCATATCGCACAGCCCTAATTAAAATAATACCTCTTCTATCTCTATGCAGCATATATTTTCTTGTTCGTTAGGCATCCTGTCACATTTGCCCCATTAGCACCTGTACAATAAAGCCGTTATAGTGCATAGCGAACGTTGTAACAGTATTTTTGTGTGTGTGTTGCTTAGCCATCATTGCTAAATGGCTGAAAAAAACTCTACAACAGCTAAATAAATTGATCAGATAACCATTTGGAAACTTCCTGGGTCATTCTCAAAGTTTTTGCTTCTGCCAGATCTCTTCTTCATCAGTGTCCGACTCCGGTTCATACATATAGGGATGAACACCACTATTTTCGTTGACAGTCATATTGCTTCTCCTGTTTTCTTATTGCCATAGTTATCGAAGCAGAGATTTAAAGGCTCCACCCTATTCTGGAAATGGTGTGGGGCGTGTTTTTTCTTGAAGCTGAGACTTTGGATTTATACCACAAGTAGCCTGCTCTGTTATGTTTGCACATTGTCAGTGACCTTTTTTTAAGTATTTTTTCACTGCGTGAGAACATGTGTGGTGTGAGAGCACCGTGGCTTGTCGAACGTAGCAACAGTAACTAAGGGGGGCGGGTCTTTACGAAAGGTCAATTGAAGTATCACCATATGGCAAAAGTCATTACAGGGTTAATAATATCAATATACAAATCAACAATAATAATTGAAGTGCATTCCTATCTTAACTAAAATCATGGTTGATTGATGTTCCTCAAAGACATTTTCATATGACATGGATTTATTAAACCACACTTCATTATGTTTCTCGGCATTGACTAATTGCATAATATTATAAGACTATCAAACTGCCCATGATGTCTTTTTTTACAGTTGCTGCCATTGCCACACTGCTATTGTTCCACTGATTCATTATTGTAAAGTATGCCATTAGTGTCCACGTGCTTATTAGATAGGTTGTTAGAGAATCTAAATAAGACATCTTGTGACGTGGCTGGCGTCTCTCTTCCATTACTCCACTTGATTGTTACATGATTACAGATAGACCTGAATCCAGCCTCAGCTTATCCAATTAATTCCATATGTAGGGATGAAAGAGGTTGATGATGTTATCTTACCTAATTAACCTGCAAAAAGCTCTGACTGGAGGACGGGCACTATCATCCCTCATGATCAAGTGTTCATTACTATCATTAGTGTAAGGGGACTAAACCTTGGGATGCTAGGGCACCATTAATTTATATTGAGACCCTTTTTACCTTACTTTGCAGAACTTTGTTTGTCAAAACTGAGATCATATAGTCCATGTCTGAAGCTGAAGCTAGCTAAAGAGTCTGCCATTTATTTAATCAGTATGTAATAAGAGAACGTACAGATCCAGCAAATGTAGAGGCTTGTAACTTGTCGTAACTTGCTTTATCTGCTTTGTGTTTTTCTGTTCACTCATGCTTATTTTCCATTGCACAAGACATCGGCAAGTGCTAATGGGTAATGAAATACTGAGTTTGAGTGTCTGAGAGTTTGAAGATAATAAAAAAATGATTGGCTAAAGAGTACGACTGCTCTGTGTAGGAAGAGTTCGCTGCCAGGAAAGTCTCAAAAACACACACACACAAATCCAAGGCGATTCACACGTGTATGACGATTTGTACATTCACATTCAAGGATAAACTTGTACATTTTAAACATTCAAAGGTTTTTGTACACAGTTGTATATCTACGAATTGTGTTTTGCATTTGTGAAATGTATTTTATGAATATATACTTTTATTTTGCGCATGTGAATTGCTTTTTGTGAATGTATATTTTTTTCACGCACGTGAATTTTTTTTGTGTGTACGTGAATTATGTTTCATGCATGTGAAATTGTCTACGCATGTGTGAATCATGTTTTTTGCGTGAATTATAATTGAGACTATTCTGCTTCCATATGCAAGGCGTCGGGAGCAGCTGGGGTTAGTTGTCTTGCTCATGGACACCTCGACACTTGGTCAGGTGGAACCGGGGATTGAACCACCAACCTTCCGGTTTGTAGACAAACTACATGAACCATTGAGCCACTGCCGCCCATTATTCACTAACGTTAAAAATGATTGATAGCCTAGATATTATAACAAATGTAAATGTATTTTTTTTTTTTTTTGTTAGTTAATGATAGTCAATGCATTAATATTAATTTAAACATTAAATAATATTTAATTCTTTAAAATTAAGAATGAGAAATTTCTTAATTTCATACTTTTCATTGAGACTATTTTCCTTCATTATCTGATTTGTTACAGCATATCTATATATTTACTTTATGCCCCTATGAACGAATCAAAATTAATTTAGACATTGAAAACATGCTCACAGTAGAAGACGATTTCAAGCCATTGACTGCAATAAACATGAATTGCAATTTAAATGTAAATCATATTGAATTAGTAGACCAACCAAAAAAGTGTCATCATTGAGTTTTAGTTTGGTAGTTTTGTGGAAACTGTTTAAGTAAGCAGGTTTCTCTCTGACATTAGACAGGCCTTTTTGTCAAAGCGGATCAACAAGCTGTTTGAGAGAAATTACTTTACACTGTTTTGTCAGCTTTTCAGTTTGTTAGGAGGCTTCAGCTTATTTATGCTGTGGAATGCAGGCAGATCAATAGCATTCATAGGGCAATGTGTCATTTGTTAATCGGGTATTGATGAGAATATTGACAGGAGGCTAATTAATCGTAGACCTCGAGAAACCTTCCATGTGTTTCCTTAATTATGTTCTTCATCTTAGTCTGTACTCACACCGGATGAAGTTAGTAAGCAAAGTTCACTGTCCGCTGCCCTCAGTGCTCACAACACTTCACATACTGCTGTTAGGAAAGAAACGATGCAGTCTTTCATTGATGTGAATTTCCGGAGGTGGTACATTTACAGCTTCGTTAATTGCCACACTTTCTTACTTTGTTTTTTTTTTGCTGTGAAGAGAGAGTGTAATCTGTCTGAGCTGATAGTGGGCGTATTTAACTTTATTGTGCATCATTTATGATCCAATTTGATGAGAACTGCACAGCAATTTTCTTGTTTTTATGTTGGTGAAAATAGCTTTTGGTTTTATATATATTTAAATATAACTTAGGCAATTATGCTACGAGGCTAACTATATATATATATATATATATATATATATATATATATATATATATATATATATATATATATATATATATATATATATATATATATATATATATATAATTAATAACTTAACTGAGTTCTAGGTTGGGGCAGGTTGCCACATGTGTTAATCCAATTATAAATTACAATTTCTGCTACCTAAAACAATGGTTTTGACATTTTGGTATGATACCTTTTATTTTATTTGAATTTTTTAATGATTTGTTACTGTTTAAAATGAATTTAAACATCTCAGGTTAAGTATGTAACCTGAGATGGTATGCTCCGCATTAGTCTGTGTCCGAAGCATGTGTTTACACACGACGATCGGTGATTGGCGGAGCGTGCTGACGTAGTGTAGCACTTCACCAAATCCATAAATAGACGCCATACCAGTGTGTCGCCAGATTCTAATTGTCTGAAGAAGATGCACAGGCATGGCCGGGGGCGTGGCAGCCTAATGCGGTGTTTACATGTGGTTTTACATGGCGGATTATGATTGGTCAGATCGCCTGTCAATCAAACTCCCTGCGAAGGGTCAATTGTGAGCATGGGCTTAGACCAGATTAACCCTGAATGACCGGAGACCCTGGGGTTGAATCTGTGTCCAGACGGTAGAACTTGATGAATGTGTGCGGAGAGGACCAGCCTGCCGCAACACAAACATCTTGCAACGGTGCACTCCTAGCAAGAGCTCTGGAAAACACAACACTTCTAGGCCCTATCCCAAATGGCACCCTTAACACTTTTGGTCTTCCTCTGAGTTCGCACTTTCGTGGCTTAACGCCGCTTTGACTGTTGGGATGAAGTCTACTGCCGAGCACCAGTGCGGGCTCGGCAAAAGTGCGCATCAAGGGTGCATATCAACCGCAAAGGGACGCTCGTGAGCACCCTTCTAAAACCTAAAATGACTAAATGGGACACCCTACGGTCTCATGGACTTAACGGACATGTGCATGCGGCAGCCATTGTAAGTCCACAAGACCAAAAGTGCATATGAAGTGTGCCATTTGGGACAGGGCCCTAGTGGAGTGGGCCCTAACCACTAGAGTTGAAGTCATACCGTGTGCTTCATAGGTGTGGAAGATCGCGCCAGTGATCCAGTGTGAGATGTGCTGCTTGATCGCATTCCCTCTATTGCAGCCACCAAAGCAGACCAGGAGCTGAGAGGAATTACATGTAGATCCTCAAAGCACAAATATACAGTGCAGACTTTCTTGCTCTTGCGGCTTGAGGCGCAGGGAAGAAAGCCTGCAAAACAACTGGCTGACCAGCCATAGATGAAACTTAGGGTGCAGTATAGCTTTGACATCACCTGGAGCAAAGTCTAGGCAAGTGACAACTGACAGGGCCTGCGAATTTCCTACTTTCTTTAAGAAGTCAATGCTCTGTTTACACTGTTGGGCCAAAAGCAAGCATGCTAGTGTGTGCCAGGGCCAGTAGCGTTTCCAGTTACTTCTGGGGCTTGATCTGGGCCAACAGCCAGGGGTTTCTGGCCCGCCGAATACCTTAGTCCAAAGCGTGCCAACTGGGGCTTGAAGAGTGGCCGTGAACAGTGGCCGTGAACAAAGGCAGAGTTTACCTGAGTCAGGAGAGGGTCAACAGCGCTATTTGTAGCGTGTAACACGTGTCTAGCGTGTCATACTAGCGTAACATTCAATATGGGCCAATTGGTCAGAAGGTAGATGCGACTACTGGAGAGAGGAAGACAGCACAACAGGTGAGTGAACAATCAATACAAAGTCTTGCTTCTGATTCAGTTTGATTTTGTATTAGGAGAAATACACTTTTGCTAAAAATGTGTGAATCACAAAGGTAAACAATTAAAATACAATAAATGATAATATTCACACTCTTCTTGTTGTTTTTTCAGATACGTGGACTCAGTTTTGGACAGTAGTAATGAACACTTTCGACTCTATTGGAAACAGATTCTCATATACTTATGAATAATAAAATAAATAAAAGAAATCTCTGTGTCAGATTCCTTGTAACACAACAAAATTAAAGAAACAATAGATATTGCTTTCACACAAAGTATTTCAATCAATAGCTCAAATACCTCAAAATCAAATGGACAATCAGTTTGATTCAATACACAGAATGGAATTCTGAACTTTCACTTTGAGTTGCAAATGAATCACTTTCTCCTCAAAACTTAATAGTCTGTCCAATGTGAATCAGAGACTCAAGATTTGACAAATCAATTCAGTTAACCGGAGTTCATGAATCGAATCGATGAGTTCAGAGAACTGTTGATTCTTTTAGAATGATTCAGGATCACAATCAATGTCTTTTGTTGAGAAATCAAAAAGGAAAAATAGAAAAAACAAGATGATCTCAATGAGTCCGAGTCCCGGTTGTCCAAAAGTAAAAGAAAGAATTATCCTACCAGTTTGATAGCTCAAAACACAGTTCAACAGAGAAAACGATTCCATGGGTGGCTCGCCATATACAATCTGCACCTCGTGCGTCCAGCACGAATCAGGGAAATCATCACAGAAGAACTTGAATCTCACAAAAAACCCAGCCTTGTAAAACACAAGGCAGAACTATAATTAGGGCCCAAGCCCTGAAAGGGCGAAGGCCCTATTGTTTTCGGTAGGATTATTAGGGCCCAAGCCCTGAAAGGGCGAAGGCCCTATTGTTTTCGGTAGCATTATTAGGGCCCAAGCCCTGAAAGGGCGAAGGCCCTATTGTTTTCGGTAGGATTATTTATTATTATTAGGGCCCAAGCCCTGAAAGGGCGAAGGCCCTATTGTTTCCGGTAGGATTATTATTATTAGGGCCCAAGCCCTGAAAGGGCGAAGGCCCTATTGTTTTCGGTAGGATTATTAGGGCCCAAGCCCTGAAAGGGCGAAGGCCCTATTGTTTCCGGTAGGATTATTAGGGCCCAAGCCCTGAAAGGGCGAAGGCCCTATTGTTTCCGGTAGGATTATTATTATTATTATTAGGGCCCAAGCCCTGAAAGGGCGAAGGCCCTATTGTTTCCGTAAGGATTATTATTTTTTTTTTTCTTCATTATTTTTTTTTTTGCCTTTTTGCCACTTTTGGGGCCCTTAACATGCTCAAAAACTCTTGAAATTTTGCACACACGTCAGAACCTGTGGCCATCAGGGCCGGGCTGAAGCTGGTACTGGGGCGTGGCAGGGGGGCTCGACAGCGCCCCCTGGAATGGGGTCCGAAAACTTGGTCCATAAATCAAACACGCTTGCATGTAATAATATGAAACTCAGTACACATATAGATCTCATCGGGCCGAACAACTTTCGTGCTCTAAGTTTTACAAAAGCCCAACAGGAAGTCGGTTATTATACGTTGTTTGGAAAACGCATACAATGGAATGTGAAATACTCCTCCTAGGGATTTCATCCGATCGCCACCAAACTCGGTGAGAATAAAGTCAAGACATTGAGGATGAATTCTTGCGAACGGATTTTTGATATCTTGAACGGTTTGGCCGTGGCGAGGAAACGAATTTATGGCGAATAATGGGACACAGGAAGTGTGTTATAACTTCTGCATACATTAACTGATCTTGATGAAACTTCAGCAGTGTGTTCGATGTAAGAGGCCGATCACATGGATGTGACTATTGTGAGTCAAAGTTATAGCGCCACCAACTGGCAGCAGGAAGTGTGTCACTTTCAAAATGCTTTGAAGTCACCCTCTTAATTTTACCCGATTTGCTTCAAACTTTCTGTGTATAATGTAAACACAGGGCAGATGTAGACCTGTGAAAGGATTATTGATATCTTAGATACTGTTGCCGTGGCAACGCATCAAGTTTTAATATTCTTTTCGGATGCGTTTGAGACTCTTAACATGCTTGAAATTGGATGAAACTCGACAGACACATAACACTTATTAGCCAGTAGACATGTGAAAAGTTTCAGAAACGGGCATGGCAGGGGGGCTCAACAGCGCCCTCTTGAACAGGGTCTGAAAACTTGGTCCATATATCAAATACGCTTGCATGAATTAATATGAAACTCGGTACACATTTAGATCTCGTCGGGCCGAACAACTTTCCCTCTGTCAAGTTTCACGACAGCCCAACAGGAAGTCAGCTATTATGGGTTGTTTGGAAAACGCTTGCTGTGGAATGTGATGTACTCCTCCTAGAGAATTCATTCAATCACCTCCAAACTCAGTCAGCATGAAGTAAAGACATTGAGGATGCTAAATTGTGGACGGATTTTTGATATCTTGAACGGTTTGGCCGTGGTGAGGAAACGAATTTATGGCGAGAAAAGAGAGACACGAAGTGTTATAACTTCTGCATACATTAACTGATCTTGATGAAACTTCAGCAGTGTGTTCGTGGTAAGAGGCCGATCAGATGGATGTGACTATTGTGAGTCAAAGTTATAGCGCCACCAACTGGCAGCAGGAAGTGTGTCACTTTCAACATACTTTTGACAAAAGTGGGGGGGTTAGTTTTAAATACAGTAAAAAAAAAATGTTTTTATATTGTTCTCATCAAGCCGGACAACTTTCTAATTTACATTCATTAGCTCAGAGCAAAAGGAAGTCAGATATTTTGGTCTGAATGTGGATTTTTTTGCAAAATCAGCCTATGAATTTTTAGCCACTCCTCTTAAACTATTTATTTTATTCCCACCAAACTTTTTCAACATGATGAAAATACATTAAATATGCTAAATTGTGAACGGATAATAAATATCTCAAACGGTTTTGCTATGGCGAGGGATTAAAGTAATGTCCAAAAAGGAAAAACTAAAAGCCTCAAATTTTCTAAAAATGTAATTATATACCATTTATTTCTATATAAAAGTATACAAACATCACAACTAAACATTTTATTATTTTTTTTCAATTTAAGAATGAATTTTAAGTTTAAAAACTGCCAGAATGGTTGTTTAGTCTAAACAATACATAAATAAAGTCAAACATAGTGCTATACTGCCCTCTTGTGTTCAAAATCAGGTAGGCCTATTATATCTATATAAAAATATACTAGGTATGTGACGGTGAGAATATTTTACCACCGGTTAACTGACGTGTGACACCGCTGGGGGCTTTTTAATCGCTAACTTAAAAACGAAAGTAAAATATGTTCGTCCGCACTGACATTTATATTGGTTGAGCGAGCGTTTCAAATGAATTCCTATGGAAGTAGGAATTAACTGAAAAACGTTCACTCTGTTCTGCTCGTTCCTCGCCGTGGACGCGCACCATTATGAATGCCCGTGCAGCCATGAGCATTTTAGTTTCATTTTAAAATTAGCGCCTTTCGGGGGGTGGATTGCTTGAAATTATTTTACAAAAGCACAATTTTGTGTTTTATTGCAACTGTACACAAATATAAGTTAACACTTTGCAGTTTGAATGTCGTCCTGTATAATGACGGAGTATGTTTTTATGTGTCTACTGTTCAATCGCGCCCACGCCACACACACACACACACACACACACACACACACACACACACGGTTTACTATCTTTGTGGGTACTCTCCATGGACTTAATGGTTTTTATACTGAACAAACTGTATATTCTATCTCCTCACACTAACCCTACCCCTAAACCTACCTATCCCATAAAACTTTCTGCATTTTTACATTTACAAAAAAACTCATTCTGTATGATTTATAATCTTGTTTACCCATGGGGACCTCTATTTAGGTCCCCACTGTGACACGAGTCCCCATGAGTCTGTGTGCATTCAGATTAAAGCCCCCACCGGGGTAGAAAAACATGAACACACAAACACACACACACTCCAGCATTACAATCTTGACATCGCAGCCTGTTCATTATAGCCTTAATAAAATATAATAATAAAATAGTCAACCTAACATATAAAAATTACACTGCTCTAAATAGTCAGTAGTACAATTCGTACATTCACAGTAAGCACCGCTCGCTCCACTGTGATGTTTCCAAGCAAATTTTTGCGCATGTGAAGAGGATGATTTTTTCCATCAATATTGGAACACGAGTGAAGAACAAAGCCTATAATAAAGAATAGTTTAGCATCCAAATACATCGCAAATGTTGAAACATTTTGATTCTGATGAGAGGGTTACGTGAGCCCAACACTTCTTACTTTCATTTTTACTTTTACATTAAATTTAAAGGATTTGTTGTGGAATAATTTGAGTGTATCATAAAATCTGAATAATAAAAAAAAAAAATAATAATAATAATAATAAAAAAAAATGAATGAATAAATAAATATATATATGTATGCATATATATATATATATATATATATATATATATATATATATATATATATATATATATATATATATATATATATATATATATATGTATGTATGTATGTATGTATGTATGTATGTATATATATATATATATAGCTGCGAGCAGCGATGAAGGGCCAAAGCCGGCGGCACCGCCACCCTGAAGGCACCGGGGTTGCGGTGCCACCGGCTTGGGCCCGTAATCGCTGCTCGCAGCTATATTTATTATTATTATTATTATTTTGTCAACCTTTCGGGCACTTTTGGGGCCCTTAACATGCTCGAAAACTCTTGAAATTTTGCACACACGTCAGAACCCGCGGCCATCAGGGCCGGACTGAAGCTGGTACCCGGGCGTGGCAGGGGGCTCGACAGCGCCCCCTGGAACGGGATCCAAACACGTGTCCATAAATCAAACACGCTTGCATGTAATAATATGAAACTCGGTACACATATAGATCTCATCGGGCCGAACAACTTTCGTGCTCTAAGTTTTACGCCAGCCAAACAGGAAGTTGGCTATTTAGCGTTGTTTGGAAACGCATGCTGTGGAATTTAATGTACTCCTCCTAGGGAATTCATCGATTCGCCTCCAAACTCGGTGTGCATGAAGTCAAGACATTGAGGATGCTAAATTGCGGACGGATTTTTGATATCTCGAACGGTTTGGCCGTGGCGAGGAAACAAATTTATGGCGAAAAAATGAAACAGGAAGTGTGTTATAACTTCTGCATACATTAACTGATCTTGATGAAACTTCAGCAGTGTGTTCGTTGTAAGAGGCCGATCACATGGATGTGACTATTGTGAGTCAAAGTTATAGCGCCACCAACAGGCAGCAGGAAGTACATCACTTTCAAAATGCTTTGAAATCAGTGTCTTATTTTTACCCGATTTGCTTCAAACTTTATGTGTACAATATAGACACACGGCAGATGTAAACCTGTGAAAGGATTATTGATATCTTAGATACTGTTGCCGTGGCAACGCATCAAACTTTAATATTATTTTTTGATGCTTTTGAGACTCTTAACATACTTGAAATTGCATGAAACTCAACAGACACATCACATTAGCCCGTATTAGCCCGTAGACATGTGCAAAGTTTCAGAAACGGGCGTGGTGGAATGGCTCAGTAGCGCCACCTTTAGTCAAAAATGGGGGCTTAGTTTTTCCTAGAATCACAAAACTTGGTATGTGTATTGTTCTCATCAAGACGGACAACTTTCTAATTTACATGAACCATCTCCGACCAACAGGAAGAGAGATATTTTGGTTTGAATGTGGATTTTCTGAAGAATTTTCTCTCCCTCTCTCTGTGTCTGTGTGTGTGTGAGGGGAGGGGGGGATTTGACTATTGCTTTTATATTGTTAATCAAGGTTTCAGGGGCTTTTGGGGTCCTTAACGTGCTCAAAAACTCTTGAAACTTTGCACACAGGTCAGAACCCACGGCCATCAGGGCCGGGCTGAAGCTGGTACCCGGGCGTGGCAGGGGGGCTCAACAGCGCCCCCTTGAACGGGGTTCTAAAACTTGATCCATATATCAAACACGCTCGCATGAATTAATATGAAACTCGGTACACATAGATCTCATCGGGCCGAACAACTTTACCCCGGTCAAGTTTTACGCCAGCCCAACAGGAAGTCGGCTATTATGGGTTGTTTGGAAAACGCTTGCTGTGGAATGTGAAATACTCCTCCTAGAAAATTCACCGTGTCCCCTTCAAACTCGGTGTGCATGTAGTCAAGACTTTGAGGATGCTAAATTGCGGACGGATTTTTGATATCTCGAACGGTTTGGCTGTGGCGAGGAATCGAATTTATGGCGAGAAAAGAGAAACACGGAAGTGGAATAACTTCTGCATACATTAACTGATCTTGATGAAACTTCAGCAGTGTGTTCATGGTAAGAGGCCGATCAGATGGATGTAGCTATTGTGAGTCAAAGTTATAGCTCCACCAACTGGCAGCAGGAAGTGTGTCACTTTCAACATGCTTTTGACAAAAGTGGGGGGGGTTAGTTTTAACTACAGTAAAGAAAAAATAGTTTGTATATTGTTCTCATCAAGCCGGACAACTTTCTAATTTACATTCAATAGCTCTGGCCATCAGGAAGTCAGATATTTTGGTCAATGTGAATTTTTTTGCAAAATCAGCCTCTGAATTTTTAGCCACTCCTCTTAAATTATTTATTTTATTCGTACCAAACTTTTTCAACATGATGAAACTACATTAAATATGCTAAATTGTGAATGGATAATAAATATCTCAAACGGTTTTGCTATGGCGAGGGATTAAAGTAATGTCCAAAAAGGAAACACTAAAAATCTTCTAAAAATGTAATTATATACCATTTATTTCTATATAAAAGAATACAAATATATCACAACTAAACCCATTTTATTCTGTTTTTGCAATTCAAGAAGAATGAAAAAGTTAAAACAGGCTATTTAGTGCTATTTGGTTCAACAAAAAAGCAAACATAGGGCTATACTGCCCTCTTGTGTCCAAAAGGACATCAAAATAGTATATAAAACTTTTTACCAGGTAGGCCAATATTGTATTTAAATATACATTTATTAGGTATGTGTCTGAGGATATTTTCCCACCGGTTAATCGACGTGTGACACGAGTGGGTGCTTTTAAATCGCTAATATAATAGTGAAAGAAAAATAATGATAATGTTGCACACACAAATCACACACATGTGGGAAAGAATGATGCTTTTAAACAACACTAAACCGCCATTAGGTGTCGCCAGGCATCCATCTTAATAAGCGAGTCATTGATTCATTCGTTCAAACGATTCGTTCGAATGAGTCGATCATGATTAAGACAGATGTTTGTGGATTGATCATTCAATCTTTGAGGTCAACCGATTCGTTAAAAATGCTGAATCGTTCAGTTATGAGAAAACACGGGATGGTTCTGCCGGGATCTTTGTTTAACTATTTTCGCTGCTGAAACAGAACAAAAACAGTCAACATTGAATCTAAAATGTAAGTGACTTAATTGTAACTGTTTATTAACCTGTTGTATGAAATCTAGGGGTGGGAGAAAAAAATTATTCTTAGATGCATCGCGATGCGGACGTGGACGATTCTGAATCGATTCACAAATGTCAAAAAATCGATTCTCTAAAAAAATATTTTTCTAATAACGTAATATTGACGGAAGGCAAAAGGCGGAACTCTAAGCGGACGTGCGTGCAGTCTGTGGCGCGCACATAACAGAAGTTTCTTCTGCTCACCAAGGCTGCATTTATTTGATTAAAAATACAAACAAAAACAGTAATATTGTAAAATATTATTCCAATTTAAAACAGCTGCTTTCTATTTTAATATATTTTAAACTGTTATTTATTCCTGTGATCAAAGCTGAGTTTTCAGTATCATTACTCCAGTCGTCACTGTCACATGATCCTTCAGAAATTATTCTAATATGATGATTAAAACTCAAGAAACATTCATTATTATTTTAAATGTCGAAAACAGTTGTGTACAGTCTTTGATGAATAGAAAGTTCAAAAGAACAGCATTTATCTGAAATCTAAAGCTTTTGTAACGTTAAACACTACCGCTCAAAAGTTTTGGGTTAGTAGGCTAATAATTAAAATTTTATTTTTGGGGGAAATAAATAAAATAAATCAGTACTTTTATTTATGAAGGATGAGTTAAACTGATCAACAGTTACAGTAAAGACATTTATAATGTTAAAAATATATATATTTGAAATATATGCTGTTCTTTTGAACTTTACATTCATCAAAGCATTTTGAAAAAAAAAAATCTGTACACAACTGTTTTCAACATTGAAAATAATAATGAATATTTATTGAGCATCAATCATCATATTAGTATGATTTCTGAAGGATCATGTGACACTGAAGACTGGAGTAATGATGCTGAAAACTCAACTTTGATCACAGAAATGAATTATTATGTAAAATATTTAAAAATTGAAAACAGCTGTTTTAAATTGGAATAATATTTCACAATATTACTGTTTTTGTTTGTATTTTTAATCAATAAATGCAGCCTTGGTGAAAAGAAGAGACTTCTCCTAAAAACATTAAAAATCTTACTGACCCCAAACTTTTAAACAATTATATATATATATATATATATATATATATATATATATATATATATATATATATATATATATATATATATATATATATATATGTATGTGTGTGTATGTATGTATATACATACATACACACACATACAAATATATGCGATGGAGGGCCCATACAGCACATACAGCGATGGAGGGCCCAAGCCGGCGGTACCGCCACCCCGGTGCCTTTAGGTAACTAAAGGCACCGCAACCGGGGTTGCGGTGCCACCGGCTTGGGCCCATAATTGCTGCTCGCAGCTATATATATATTTTTTTTCTATTATTTTTCTTTCGCCTTTTTGCCACTTTTGGGGCCCTTAACATGCTCAAAAACTCTTGAATTTTTGCACACGGGTCAGAACCCGCGGCCATCAGGGCCGGACTGAAGCTGGTACCCGGGCGTGGCAGGGGGGCTCGACAGCGCCCCCTGGAATGGTGTCCGAAAACTTGGTCAATAAATCAAACACACTTGCATGTAATAATATGAAACTCAGTACACATATAGATCTCATCGGGCTGAACAACTTTCGTGCTCTAAGTTTTACAAAAGCCCAACAGGAAGTCAACTATTATGGGTTGTTTGAAAAACGCATCCTCTGGAATTTGAAATACTCCTCCTAGAAAATTCGTCCAATCGCCTCCAAACTCGGTCAGCATGAAGTCAAGACATTGAGGATGAAAAATTGCCAGGGGATTTTTGATATCTCGAACGGTTTGGCCGTGGCGAGGAAACGAATTTATGGCGAATAAGGGACACAGGAAGTGTGTTATAACTTCTGCATACATTAACTGATCTTGATTAAACTTCAGCAGTGTGTTCGTTGTAAGAGGCCGATCACATTGATGTGACTATTGTGAGTCAAAGTTATAGCGCCACCAACTGGCAGCAGGAAGTGTGTCACTTTCAAAATGCTTTGAAATCACTCTTATTTTTACCCGATTTGCTTCAAAATTTATGTGTATAATGTAGACACACGGCAGATGTAGACCTGTGAAAGGATTATTGATATCTTAGATACTGTTGCCATGGCAACACATCAAACTTTAATATTCTTTTTTGATGTTTTTGAGATTCTTAGCATGCTTGAAATTGGATGAAACTCGACAGACACATCACATTTATTAGCCAGTAGACATGTGCAAAGTTTCAGAAACGGGTGTGGTGGAATGGCTCAGTAGCGCCACCTTTAGTCAAAAATGGGGGCTTAGTTTTTCCTAGAATCACAAAACTTGGTACGTATATTGTTCTCATCAAGACGGACAACTTTCTAATTTATACTCCTTAGCTCCGACCAACAGAAAGTCAGATATTTTGGTTTGAAAGAGGATTTTCTCCCTCTCTCTCTGCCTCTAGCCTACGTCTCTGTGTGTGTGTGTGTAGGGGGGTGGGGGTGGGGGATTTGTCTATTCCATTTAATCTTAGTTTTTCAAGGTTTCAGGGGCTTTTGGGGTCCTTAACATGCTCAAAAACTCTTGAAACTTTGCACACAGTTCAGAACCCACGGCCATCAGTGCCGGGCTGAAGCTGGTAACCGGGCGTGGCAGGGGGGCTCAACAGCGCCCCCTTGAACACGGTCTGAAAACTTGGTCCATATATCAAACACACTTGCATGAATTAATATGAAACTCGGTACACATATAGATCTCATCGGGCCGAACAACTTCCGCACTCTAAGTTATTAGCTCCGTCCAACAGGAAGTCAGCTATTATGTGTTGTTTGGCGAACGTTTGCTATGGAATTTGAAACACTCCTCCTAGAAAATTCATTAAATCGCCACCAAACTCTGTGTGCATGAAGTCAAGACATTGAGGATTCTAAATTGCGGACGGATTTTTGATATCTCGAACGGTTTGGCCGTGGCGTGGAAACGCATTTATGGCGAGAAAAGAGAAACACGAAGTGGTATAACTTCTGCATACATTAACTGATCTTGATGAAACTTCAGCAGTGTGTTGGTGGTAAGAGGCCGATCAGATGGATGTAACTATTGTGAGTCAAAGTTATAGCGCCACCAACTGGTAGCAGGAAGTGTGTCACTTTCAAAATGTTTTTGACAAAAGTGGGGGGGTTAGGTTTACCCACAATTATAAAAATCAGTAAGTATATTGGTCTCATCGAGTCGGACAACTTTCTAATTTACAATCATTAGCTCTGACCAAGAGGAAGTCAGATATTTTGGTTTGAATGTGGATTTATTTGCAAATTCAGCCTCTGCATTTTTACCCACTCCTGCTAAGTGGTTTATTTTATTCACACCAAACTTTTTCAACATGATGAAAATACATTAAAGATGCTAAATTGTGAACGGATATTGAATATCTCAAACGGTTTTGCTATGGCGAGGGATTAAAGTAATGTCAAAAAAGGAATCAGAAAACGTCTCAGATCTTCTAAAAATTTAATTATACACTATTTATTTTTATATAAAATTATACAAATATCAGATCTAAACCCAGTTTTGGGTTTATTCAGTTTTTTTTTAATTCAAGAATTATGTACAAGTTTAAAAACAGCCAGAATGAGCTATTTAGTAAAAAGAAAAAAGTCATACATAGGGCTATACTGCCCTCTTGTGTTCAAAATCAGGTAGGCCCATTGTATATTGTATTTATATATAAATATATTAGCGATGTGACTGAGAATTTTTTCCCACTGGTTAATCGATGTGTGACAGCGCGGTGGGGGCT
The DNA here is from genome assembly GCF_964197995.2 of Scardinius erythrophthalmus. Taxonomy (NCBI): domain Eukaryota; kingdom Metazoa; phylum Chordata; class Actinopteri; order Cypriniformes; family Leuciscidae; genus Scardinius; species Scardinius erythrophthalmus. The sequence continues at coordinate 9,975,669 of NC_138242.1, forward strand.
TTTAAATCGCTACCTTAAAAGCGAAAGTGAAATATTGACGTCCAGTAGGAATGAACTAAAAAACATTCACTCTGTTCTGCTCGTTCCTCGCTGTAGACACATATTGCCCATGCAGCCGTGAGCATTTTAGTTTCATTTTAAAAATGGCGCCATTTCGGGGGTGGGATTGCTTGAATGTTTTTTTACAAAAGCACAATGTTGTGTTTTATTGTGAGTGTACATAAATATAAGTAAACACATTGCAATTTAAATGATGTCCTGTATGAATAAAATTACGGAGAAGCCTATATTTTTATGTTTCCACTGTTTGATCGCGCCCGCGCCACACACACACACACACACACAAACACAACAACAACATATTGTGCATTCCAGCATTGCAATCTTGACATCGCAGCCTGTTCATTATAGCCTTAATAAAATATAATAATAAAATAGTCAACCTAACATATAAAAATTACACTGCTCTGTTTAAATAGACAGTAGTACAATTCATACTATTCACAGAAATCACTGCTCAACTGTGATGTTTCCAAGCACATTTTTGCGCATGTGAAGAGCATGTGAAGTTTTCCCTTCAATATTGGAACGTGAGTGAAGTACAAAGCCTATAATAAACAATAGTTTAGCATCCAAAAAAAAAAATATATATATATATATAAAAAACATTAAGGGACAAGACAGAGAATATTACTTGTCTGATATATATATATATATATATATATTAGGGATGCAACAATACAGTTAGCCCACGGTTCAATACATACCTCGGTTTTTTAACCACGGTTTTCGGTTCGGTTCGGTTCGGTTCTGATGGCTTGACACATAATAGTGTTTTTTTGTTATTCTGTGCTTAGGCAGTAGGAACAGTAAGAGGTTAAGGAGAAAAAAATAAAAACGATTTATTGCAATACTCCTTTATTTTACTTAAAAGCTAAGCAAAGTCCACTAGTTCTTAGTGTATTGTATAATATACAATTAACACTGACATCTCTTTACCTCAGAGCGTCCGTTAACTGAATGTCACCTGAAAATCCGATAACATCAGCAATTTTCATTCAAGCAGCTGATTTCTGTGAATGAATGTAAAACTAAATGTATTGCAGCACAGGGTGAAGTCAGTATATACATTAACGACGATTTGAGACAAATAAATGTACATTTAATGTAAAACTATATAGATGGCATTCTGTGGCGCGGCAGGATTTTGAACACGGTCCTGAGCCGAAAGGCGCCGACGGTGTGTGTAGCGCTACGTACACTCATAGAGAATAATGTTTTCGAATTTAAAAGACGTGGCGCTGCGCGTCCGGTGTGCGACCCCTTTAAATTGACCATTTCAAATAAACATATTTGTGCCTTCAGACAGTGATATTGGGTGATGGCGCCGCAGATGTGCAGTCATGTTGGAAGTCTTTCCGTTTGAGTAGGCTACACGTGTAAAACAATGCTTGCACACAGTTATTTTTATTGTTTACCGTTTTTTCTTCCTCGGCACTATACTCAACGGCAAAACCGAAATGTCCCCACACCACGGATTTGAAAGACGCCGGCGCTTCCTCGTACTGTAGCCTCACTTCACCGCCGCTCGCCATGTTAAAGTGTGGAATGATGGTTAAGCGCCCCCTAAATTTAGAGCATATTGAATATTTACTCGCGGGGAATTTCCTTATCAGCTTGTAGACTTACAGGCACACACAAACAGTCAATTCGGAGAGAAATAAAACGCACATAAATTATTTAAACGTAAAACCGAAAAAACCGCAATTCACAAGCGCGTATTGAACCGTGGATGTCGTACCGAACGGTTCAATATTATATTGAGAATTGTGGCATCCCTAATATATATATATATATATATATATATATATATATATATATATATATATATATATATATATATTTTTTTTTTTTTTTTTTTTACATATATATATATATATATATATATTGTTGCATTATTTATTATATATATATATATATATATATATATATATATATATATATATATATATATATATATATATATATATATATATATATATATATATATATATATATATATATATATATATATATATAGGGTGCATCAAAAAACACAATTCTTGAATTTTGATATGGCTGGGTGCTAAAAATGTTCCAATATATGTAGAAACAACACATGCAAAATATTTGTCCAGTACATGATGATTTAGGGGTGCCACCGCACATCTGTTTTTGTTGGATAAAGTGCTTAACAGTGCTCAATGGTCACAATGGAGATCTGAGGTAAACAATACTACAGCTCAAGAAAACTGAGATGATCTTTCTGTTTAAGGTGATCTTTCTGTGTTGGGTATGTATTATTACATAATTACTATCATATCTGTAATTGTGTCTTTGTATACTTATTTATTATAAGTCATTTAAGTCATATTTATAGGTATTTGGTGCTCATTACATCTAGCTAACGTTAGCTAGCAACAGTTTGCTAACCAGTTTGCTATCTATGTTAGCTAAGCTATTAAACTTAACATCAACAGTATTCTAGAGTGGACACTGTCATATTCAGAGTATACAGTGGGGAGAACAAGTATTTGATACACTGCCGATTTTGCAGGTTTTCCCACTTACAAAGCATGTAGAGGTCTGTAATTTTTATCATAGGTACATTTTAACTGTGAGAGACGGAATCTAAAACAAAAATTCAGAACCTGTATAAAAGACACCCGTCCACACGCTCAATCAAACAGACTCCAACCTCTCCACAATGGCCAAGACCAGAGAGCTGTGTAAGGACATAAGGGATAAAATTGTAGACCTGCACAAGGCTGGGATGCGCTACAGGACAATAGGCAAGCAGCTTGGTGAGAAAGCAACAACTGTTGGTGCAATTATTAGAAAATGGAAGAAGTTCAAGATGACGGTCAATCTCCCTCGGTCTGGGGCACCATGCAAGATCTCACCTCGTGGGGCATCAATGATCATGAGGAAGGTGAGGCGTCAGCCCAGAACTACACGGCAGGACCTGGTCAATGACCTGAAGAGAGCTGGGACCACAGTCTCAAAGAAAACCATTATAACACACTACGCCGTCATGGATTAAAATCCTGCAGCGCACGCAAGGTCCCCCTGCTCAAGCCGAAGCATGTCCAGGGCCGTCTGAAGTTCGCCAATGACCATCTGGATGATCCAGAAGAGGAATGGGAGAAGGTCATGTGGTCTGATGAGACAAAAATAGAGCTTTTTGCTCTAAACTCCACTCCACAAGAAGGATGAGTACAACTCCAAAAACACCATCCCAACCGTGAAGCATGGAGGTGGAAACATCATTCTTTGGGGATGCTTTTCTGCAAAGGGGACAGGATGACTGTACCGTATTGAGGGGAGGATGGATGGGGCCATGTATCGCAAGATCTTGGCCAACAACCTCCTTCCCTCAGTAAGAGCATTGAAGATGGGTCGTGGCTGGGTCTTCCAGCATGACAGAGACCCGAAACACACAGCCAGGGCAACTAATGAAGTAGCTCCGTAAGAAGCATCTTAAGTTCCTGGAGTGGCCTAGCCAGTCTCCAGACCTGAACCCAATAGAAAATCTTCTGAGGGAGCTGAAAGTCCATATTGCCCAGCGACAGCCTCGAAACCTGAAGGATCTGGAGAAAGGTCTGTATGGAGGAGAGGGCCAGAATTCCTGCAGTGTGTGCAAACCTGGTCAAGAACTACAGGAAAACGTATGATCTCTGTAATTGCAAACAAAGGTTTCTGTACCAAAGTTCTGCTTTTCTGATGTATCAAATACTTATGTCATGCAATAAAATGCAAATTAATTACTTAAAAATCATACAATGTGATTTTCTGGATTTCTGTTTTAGATTCTGTCACTCACAGTTTGTAGAGTCAACTTTAGAGATCAAAATTAAAGACTTCTACATGCTTTGTAAGTGGGAAAACCTGAAAAATCTGCAGTGTATCAAATACTTGTTCTCCCCACTGTAGATATCTCATGTGTATTGAGAGTAGCATTGTAGTTGTTACAGTAAATTAACAGGGAAAGGCCACATGAACATGCCCCATTGACCTCCATTCATTTTGTCTATAGGACAAATGAATGGACAATCTTGAAAGTTGAATTCTGAGAAATGCCCAAGTTGCCCAAAGGGTTCAAACAAACAACTTTTATTTTGATAACCCTATAGAACACGTTACTGTATAAAAGTTCACTGTACTCAACATTTCCAGGTCAACCTTTTGGCAATTAGACTAAAAATTGCACATTTTTCGAAATTTCGCCAAAGTTCATGTGTTAGGTGGCACCCCTAAATCTCAATGGAATCCCTCAAAACTTTGCAAAAGTCATTTTTATGTTAATTGGAACAAAATGCAATGCCAGCCAAATTGATATTTTGAAATTAAAATTTCCCATTCAAATTTGATGCACCCTAATATATATATATATATATATAAATATAGCTGCGAGCAGCGATGGAGGGCCCAAGCCAGTGACACCGCCACCCCGGTGCCTTTAGTGCAACTAAAGGCACCAGGGTGGCGGTGCCACCGGCTTGGGCCCGCAATCGCTGCTCGCAGCTATATTTATTAGGGCCCAAGACCTGAAGGGGCGAAGGCCCTATTGTTTTCGGTAGGATTATTATTATTATTATTATTATTATTTTGTCAACCTTTCGGCCACTTTTGGGGCCCTTAACATGCTCGAAAACTCTTGAAATTTTGCACACAGGTCAGAACCCGCCGCCATCAGGGCCGGACTGAAGCTGGTACCCGGGCGTGGCAGGGGGGCTCGACAGCGCCCCCTGGAACGGGATCCGAACACTTGTCCATAAATCAGACACGCTTGCATGTAATAATATGAAACTCAATACACATATAGATCTCATCGGGCCGAACAACTTTCGTGCTCTAAGTTTTACGCCAGCCCAACAGGAAGTCGGCTATTTAGGGTTGTTTGGAAACGCATGCTGTGGAATTTAATGTACTCCTCCTAGGGAATTCATCGATTCGCCTCCAAACTCGGTGTGCATGAAGTCAAGACATTGAGGATGCTAAATTGCGGACGGATTTTTGATATCTCGAACGGTTTGGCCGTGGCGAGGAAACGAATTTATGGCGAAAAAATGAAACAGGAAGTGTGTTATAACTTCTGCATACATTAACTGATCTTGATGAAACTTCAGCAGTGTGTTCGTTGTAAGAGGCCGATCGCACAGATGTGACTATTGTGAGTCAAAGTTATAGCGCCACCAACAGGCAGCAGGAAGTACATCACTATTAAAATGCTTTGAAATCACTGTCTTATTTTTACCAGATTTGCTTAAAACTTTATGTGTACAATGTAGACACACGGCAGATGTAAACCTGTGAAAGGATTATTGATATCTTAGATACTGTTGCCGTGGCAACGCATCAAACTTTAATATTATTTTTTTATGCTTTTGAGACTCTTAACATACTTGAAATTGCATGAAACTCGACAGACACATCACATTTATTATCCAGTAGACATGTGCAAAGTTTCAGAAACGGGCGTGGTGAGGGGCTCAGTAGCGCCACCTTTAGTCATAAGTGGGGGGGTTAGTTTTATCAACAGCAACAAAACTTGGTATGTGTATTGTTCTCATCAAGACGGACAACTTTCTAATTTACATGAACCATCTCCGACCAACAGGAAGAGAGATATTTTGGTTTGAATGTGGATTTTCTGAAGAATTTTCTCTCCCTCTCTCTGTGTCTGTGTGTGTGTGAGGGGAGGGCGGGAGGGCGGGGGGGGGGGGGGTTGACTATTGCTTTTATATTGTTAATCAAGGTTTCAGGGGCTTTTGGGGTCCTTAACGTGCTCAAAAACTCTTGAAACTTTGCACACAGGTCAGAACCCACGGCCATCAGGGCCGGGCTGAAGCTGGTACCCGGGCGTGGCAGGGGGGCTCAACAGCGCCCCCTTGAACGGGGTTCTAAAACTTGATCCATATATCAAACACGCTCGCATGAATTAATATGAAACTCGGTACACATATAGATCTCATCGGGCCGAACAACTTTACCCCGGTCAAGTTTTACGCCAGCCCAACAGGAAGTCGGCTATTATGGGTTGTTTGGAAAACACTTGCTGTGGAATGTGAAATACTCCTCCTAGAAAATTCACTGTGTCCCCTTCAAACTCGGTGTGCATGTAGTCAAGACTTTGAGGATGCTAAATTGCGGACGGATTTTTGATATCTCGAACGGTTTGGCTGTGGCGAGGAATCGAATTTATGGCGAGAAAAGAGAAACACGGAAGTGGAATAACTTCTGCATACATTAACTGATCTTGATGAAACTTCAGCAGTGTGTTCGTGGTAAGAGGCCGATCAGATGGATGTAGCTATTGTGAGTCAAAGTTATAGCGCCACCAACTGGCAGCAGGAAGTGTGTCACTTTCAACATGCTTTTGACAAAGGTGGGGGGGTTAGTTTTAACTACAGTAAAGAAAAAATAGTTTGTATATTGTTCTCATCAAGCCGGACAACTTTCTAATTTACATTCAATAGCTCTGGCCATCAGGAAGTCAGATATTTTGGTCTGAATGTGAATTTTTTTGCAAAATCAGCCTCTGAATTTTTAGCCACTCCTCTTAAACTATTTATTTTATTCGTACCAAACTTTTTCAACATGATGAAACTACATTAAATATGCTAAATTGTGAATGGATAATAAATATCTCAAACGGTTTTGCTATGGCGAGGGATTAAATAATGTCCAAAAAGGAAACACTAAAAATCTTCTAAAAATGTAATTATATACCATTTATTTCTATATAAAAGTATACAAATATCACAACTAAACCCATTTTATTCTGTTTTTGCAATTCAAGAAGAATGAAAAAGTTAAAACAGGCTATTTAGTGCTATTTGGTTCAACAAAAAAGCAAACATAGGGCTATACTGCCCTCTTGTGTCCAAAAGGACATCAAAATAGTATATAAAACTTTTTACCAGGTAGGCCAATATTGTATTTAAATATACATTTATTAGGTATGTGTCTGAGGATATTTTCCCACCGGTTAATCGACGTGTGACACGAATGGGTGCTTTTAAATCGCTAATATAATAGTGAAAGAAAAATAATGATAATGTTGCACACACAAATCACACACATGTGGGAAAGAATGATGCTTTTAAACAACACTAAACCGCCATTAGGTGTCGCCAGGCATCCATCTTAATAAGCGAGTCATTGATTCATTCGTTCAAACGATTCGTTCGAATGAGTCGATCATGATTAAGACTAGGGATGTCAATTTTCACAAATTCCTATGATCGATCGTCATTTAAATTAACGATCAATTAATCGATTAATCGTTAGCCGTAATACTGCGATATGCGTCTACTGCAGTGGCTATGGCCAACAGCATGACAGGGTGTGCAAATGCTGCTCAGAACGCTATAATCCTCACCAAATCAATGAGAATGGTTTTAAATATAAATAAAGGGCTAATAGGATTGTAAAATGTTTCGATGTGATTGATAATTAAATTAATTATTTAATAATCAAATATACCTACTAATACAACGTGTCACCAACGCCGCCTCATATGCGCTTAGAATGTGTGACGCGCTCTTCCTGGAACAACTGCACGCGCTGAATGAATCTGCTACCGTTTCAACTGGAGCACTTTGCTAGCACGTTATTTATCTAAAAGAAACGCATCCTATATGAGATTAATCAGATATATTAAAAATAAACATAATATTACAAATTATATCTGCACAAAATGACGCAAATTCATGCACAAGTGAACTTGAACTAAGTTAACGTTACGTGCTATTCATTCAGAACTACTCATGTTGTGGACGCGCGCTTCCTGGAGCAACGCGACACGGCAACTAAACCCAAATAATTCACAATGTTTTATTACAATATTGTTCTCTTTATAATGTTATGTAATATTACAGTCCCAATAGTCATTATTAGTCGTGCACTGCCGTTTGAGCTGCGCGCGCTGAAGCTGACGCTTTACTACAGAGTTAATTCTTAACCAAATGCATCCAATATGAGATAAATCAGATATAGATAGGCATACACAAAATAAAAAGTATTACAACTTACATTTGCACAAAACAAAAGGCTGCGAATGCACACGCAAACTTATAGTCATGATGAAGGTGTAAAATGGTCCCAAACATAACTCCGGCGCGCTCGCTTTACATGTTTCGCGGTTGAGCAGCGCACACGCGCATGAAGACCTGCTTAATCGATGATCGATAAGTTTTATCGATTAAATGTATTATCGACAATTAATCGATCGTCGATTAATCGTTGACATCCCTAATTAAGACAGATGTTTATGGATTGATCATTCAATCTTTGAGTCAACCGATTCGTTAAAAATGCTGAATCGTTCAGTTATGAGAAAACACGTGATGCGTGATGGTTCTGCCGTGATCTTTGTTTAACTATTTTCGCTGCTGAAACAGAACAAAAACAGTCAACATTGCATCTAAAATGTAAGTGACTTAATTGTAACTGTTTATTAACCTGTTGTATGAAATCTAGGGGTGGGAGAAAAAATGTATTCTTAGATGCATCGCGATGCGGACGTGGACGATTCTGAATCGATTCACAAATGTCAAAAAATCGATTTTCTAAAAAAATATTTTTCTAATAACGTAATATTGACGGAAGGCAAAAGGCGGAACTCTAAGCGGACGTGCGTGCAGTCTGTGGCGCGCACATAACAGAGAAGTTTCTTCTGCTCACCAAGGCTGCATTTATTTGATTAAAAATACAAACAAAAACAGTAATATTGTAAAATATTATTCCAATTTAAAACAGCTGCTTTCTATTTTAATATATTTTAAACTGTTATTTATTCCTGTGATCAAAGCTGAGTTTTCAGCATCATTACTCCAGTCGTCACTGTCACATGATCCTTCAGAAATTATTCTAATATGATGATTGATACTCAAGAAACATTCATTATTATTTTAAATGTCGAAAACAGTTGTGTACAGTCTTTGATGAATAGAAAGTTCAAAAGAACAGCATTTATCTGAAATCTAAAGCTTTTGTAACGTTAAACACTACCGCTCAAAAGTTTTGGGTTAGTAATAATTAAAATTTTATTTTTGGGGGAAATAAATAAAATAAATCAGTACTTTTATTTATGAAGGATGAGTTAAACTGATCAACAGTTACAGTAAAGACATTTATAATGTTAAAAATATAAATATTTGAAATATATGCTGTTCTTTTGAACTTTACATTCATCAAAGCATTTTGAAAAAAAAAATCTGTACACAACTGTTTTCAACATTGAAAATAATAATGAATATTTATTGAGCATCAATCATCATATTAGTATGATTTCTGAAGGATCATGTGACACTGAAGACTGGAGTAATGATGCTGAAAACTCAACTTTGATCACAGAAATGAATTACTATGTAAAATATTTAAAAATTGAAAACAGCTGTTTTAAATTGGAATAATATTTCACAATATTACTGTTTTTGTTTGTATTTTTAATCAATAAATGCAGCCTTGGTGAGCAGAAGAGACTTCTCCTAAAAACATAAAAAATCTTACTGACCCCAAACTTTTGAACAATAATATATATATATATATATATATATATATATATATATATATATATATATATATATATATATATATATATATATATATATATATATATATATATATATATATATATACACACACACATATATATGTGTGTGTGTGTGTATGTATGTGTGTATATATATATATATATATATATATATATATATATATATATATATATATATATATATATATATATATATATATATATATATATATATATATATATATAAATATAGCTGCGAGCAGCGATGGAGGGCCAAAGCCGGCGGTACCGCCACCCCGGTGCCTTTAGGTAACTAAAGGCACCGGGGTTGCGGTGCCACCGGCTTGGGCCCGTAATCGCTGCTCGCAGCTATATTTATTATTATTATTATTATTATTATTATTTTGTCAACCTTTCGGGCACTTTTGGGGCCCTTAACATGCTCGAAAACTCTTGAAATTTTGCACACAGGTCAGAACCCGCGGCCATCAGGGCCGGGCTGAAGCTGGTACCCGGGCGTGGCAGGGGGCCTCAACAGCGCCCCCTGGAACGGGATCCGAACACTTGTCCATAAATCAGACACGCTTGCATGTAATAATATGAAACCCGGTACACATATAGACCTCATCGGGCCGAACAACTTTCGTGCTCTAAGTTTTACGCCAGCCCAACAGGAAGTCGGCTATTTAGCGTTGTTTGGAAACGCATGCTGTGGAATTTAATGTACTCCTCCTAGGGAATTCATCGATTCGCCTCCAAACTCGGTGTGCATGAAGTCAAGACATTGAGGATGCTAAATTGCGGACGGATTTTTGATATCTCGAACGGTTTGGACGTGGCGAGGAAACGAATTTATGGCGAAAAAATGAAACAGGAAGTGTGTTATAACTTCTGCATACATTAACTGATCTTGATGAAACTTCAGCAGTGTGTTCGTTGTAAGAGGCCGATCGCACAGATGTGACTATTGTGAGTCAAAGTTATAGCGCCACCAACAGGCAGCAGGAAGTACATAACTATTAAAATGCTTTGAAATCACCCTCTTATTTTTACCCGATTTGCTTAAAACTTTATGTGTATAATGTAGACACACGGCAGATGTAGACCTGTGAAAGGATTGTTGATATCTTAGATACTGTTGCCGTGGCAACGCATTAAACTTTAATATTCTTTTCGGATGCTTTTGAGACTCTTCACATGTTTGAAAATGCATGAAACTCGACAGACACATCACATTTATTATCCAGTAGACATGTGCAAAGTTTCAGAAACGGGCGTGGTGAAATGGCTCAGTAGCGCCACCTTTAGTCAAAAATGGGGGCTTAGATTTTCCTAGAATCACAAAACTTGGTAGGTGTATTGTTCTCATCAAGCCGGACAACTTTCTAATTGACAGTTATTAGCTATGACCAACAGGGTGTCGGATATTTTGGTCTGAATATGGATTTTTTGCTAAATCAGCCTCTGAGTTTTTAGTTGCTCCTCCTAAAAGGTTTATTTTATTCCCACCAAACTTTTTCAACATGATTAAAATATATTAATGATGCAAAATTGTAAACGGATATTGAATATCTCAAACGGTTTTGCTATGGCGAGGGATTAAATTAATGTCAAAAAGGAAGCAGGAAACATCTCAACATAACTTCTAAAAATGTAATTATACACCATTTATTTTTATGTAAAATGATACAAATATTAGAACTAAACCCATTTTATTCTGTTTTTGCAATTCAAGGAGTATGAAAAAGTTAAAAATAGGCTATTTAGTGCTATTTGGTTCAACAAAAAAATCAAACATAGGGCTATACTGCCCTCTTGTGTCCAAAAGGATATTAAAATAGTATATAAAACGTTTTACTAGGTAGGCCTATTGTATTTAAATATAAATTTATTAGGTATATGACTGTGAGGATATTTTCCCATCGGTTAATCGACGTGTGACACGAGCGGCTGCTTTTAAATCGCTAATATAAAAGTGAAAGTAAAAAACGGAGGTCCGCACGGACATTGATAATGGTGCACGTTGGAAAAAATGATACTTTTAAACATAACACTAAACCGCCATCAGGTGTCACCAGGCGACCATCTTAATAAGCGAGTCATTGATTCATTCGTTCAAACGATCCGTTCGAATGACTGAGTCATTCATGATTGAGACAGATGTTTATGGATTGACCATTGAATCTTTGAGTCAACCGATTCGTTTCAAAATGCTGAATCATTAAGTAATGAGAAAACAAGTTGCTGTGAGATGCACGATGGTTCTGCTGATCTTTGTTTAACTATTTTTGCTGCTGAAACAGAACAAAAACAGTCAATGTTGCATCTAAAATGTAAGTAACTTAATTGTAACTGTTTATTAACCTGTTGTATGAAATCAATGTCACAGTTTCAATTGTGATTGTATTCAGGAAATAGTTGCCTACTCGTCAAATGAGGTTGCTTAACTCTTATCATATGTTAGAAAATATATAAAAAACTCCATATTTGTAATTTTTATAGTCAGTATGTTGTTAACTGCGTTGCGTTTTTGTGTGCTGCGCTCATTTGTTTACAATTCTCCTGGAGAAGGTGCATGAGCCTCAGCAGGGCAACCTTGTTACCATTGATCAGTAATACATTTATTATGAACTGCTGATTGCAACTTAAAATGAATGTAATGAAATTAGAATAATCTCTCGTTTTAGTGATTCCCAAGTTATTTTTTTGTTATTGACGTTCTAATCAGGCTATACTCTGGTCGGGCAAGTAAAATTCTCTTTCAGGTAGGCCTATTGTATTTATATATAAATATATTAGGGATGTGACTGTGATAAAATTTTCCCACCAGTTAATCGACGTGTGACACCGCTGAGGGCTTTTAAATCGCTAACTTAAAAGCGAAAGTAAAATACAGACGTCCGCACAGACATTGATAATGGTGCGGAGTAGAGCGAGCATTTTCAATGTATGCCTATGGAAGTAGGAATGAACTTAAACATTTTATTTATGTTTTTATGTGTCCACTGTTCAACCGCAACCGCGTCACACACACACACATTCCAGAATTGCAATCTTGACATCGCAGCCTGTTCATTATAGCCCTAATACAATATAATAATAAAAATAGTCAACCTAACATATACGAATTACACTGCTCTGTTTAAATAGTCAGTAGTACAATTTGTACCATTCACAGTAAGCAGAGCTCCACTGTGATGTTTCCAAGCACATTTTTGCACGTGTGAAGAGGATGATTTTTTCTATCGATATTGGAACATGAGTGAAGTACAAAGCCTATAATAAAGAACAGTTTAGCATCCAAATGCATCGCAAATATTGAAATTTTTTATTCTAATGAGAGAGTTACGTGAGACAAACACTGCTTACTTTCGTTTTTATTTTTACAATAAATTTAAAGAGATATATATATATATATATAGCTGCGAGCAGCGATGGAGGGCCAAAGCCGGCGGCACCGCCATCCCCGGTGCCTTTAGGTTACTAAAGGCACTGGGGTTGCGGTGCCACCGGCTTGGGCCCGTAATCGCTGCTCGCAGCTATATTTAGAGCCCAAGCCCTGAAAGGGCGAAGGCCCTATTGTTTTCGTTAGGATTATTAGGGCCCAAGCCCTGAAAGGGCGAAGGCCCTATTGTTTTCGGTAGGATTATTATTATTAGGGCCCAAGCCCTGAAAGGGCGAAGGCCCTATTGTTTCCGGTAGGATTATTTATTAGGGCCCAAGCCCTGAAAGGGCGAAGGCCCTATTGTTTTCGGTAGGATTATTATTATTATTATTATTATTATTATTATTATTTTGTCAACCTTTCGGCCACTTTTGGGGCCCTTAACATGCTCGAAAACTCTTGAAACTTTGCACACAGGTCAGAACCCGCGGCCATCAGGGCCGGGCTGAGGCTGGTACCCGGGCGTGGCAGGGGGGCTCAACAGCGCCCCCTGGAACGGGATCCGAACACGTGTCCATAAATCAAACACGCTTGCATGTAATAATATGAAACTCGGTACACATATAGATCTCATCGGGCCGAACAACTTTCGTGCTCTAAGTTTTACGCCAGCCCAACAGGAAGTCGGCTATTTAGGGTTGTTTGGAAACGCATGCTGTGGAATTTAATGTACTCCTCCTAGGGAATTCATCGATTCGCCTCCAAACTCGGTGTGCATGAAGTCAAGACATTGAGGATGCTAAATTGCGGACGGATTTTTGATATCTCGAACGGTTTGGCCGTGGCGAGGACACGAATTTATGGCGAAAAAATGAAACAGGAAGTGTGTTATAACTTCTGCATACATTAACTGATCTTGATGAAACTTCAGCAGTGTGTTCGTTGTAAGAGGCCGATCGCACAGATGTGACTATTGTGAGTCAAAGTTATAGCGCCACCAACAGGCAGCAGGAAGTACATCACTATTAAAATGCTTTGAAATCACTGTCTTATTTTTACCAGATTTGCTTCAAACTTTATGTGTATAATGTAGACACACGGCAGATGTAAACCTGTGAAAGGATTATTGATATCTTAGATACTGTTGCCGTGGCAACGCATCAAACTTTAATATTTTTTTTTATGCTTTTGAGACTCTTAACATACTTGAAATTGCATGAAACTCGACAGACACATCACATTTATTATCCAGTAGACATGTGCAAAGTTTCAGAAACGGGCGTGGTGAGGGGCTCAGTAGCGCCACCTTTAGTCATAAGTGGGGGGGTTCGTTTTATCAACAGCAACAAAACTTGGTATGTGTATTGTTCTCATCAAGACGGACAACTTTCTAATTTACATGAACCATCTCCGACCAACAGGAAGAGAGATATTTTGGTTTGAATGTGGATTTTCTGAAGAATTTTCTCTCCCTCTCTCTGTGTCTGTGTGTGTGTGAGGGGAGGGGGGATTTGACTATTGCTTTTATATTGTTAATCAAGGTTTCAGGGGCTTTTGGGGTCCTTAACGTGCTCAAAAACTCTTGAAACTTTGCACACAGGTCAGAACCCACGGCCATCAGGGCCGGGCTGAAGCTGGCACCCGGGCATGGCTGGGGGGCTCAACAGCGCCCCCTTGAACGGGGTTCTAAAACTTGATCCATATATCAAACACGCTCGCATGAATTAATATGAAACTCGGTACACATATAGATCTCATCGGGCCGAACAACTTTACCCAGGTCAAGTTTTACGCCAGCCCAACAGGAAGTCGGCTATTATGGGTTGTTTGGAAAACGCTTGCTGTGGAATGTGAAATACTCCTCCTAGAAAATTCACCGTGTCCCCTTCAAACTCGGTGTGCATGTAGTCAAGACTTTGAGGATGCTAAATTGCGGACGGATTTTTGATATCTCGAACGGTTTGGCTGTGGCGAGGAATCGAATTTATGGCGAGAAAAGAGAAACACGGAAGTGGAATAACTTCTGCATACATTAACTGATCTTGATGAAACTTCAGCAGTGTGTTCGTGGTAAGAGGCCGATCAGATGGATGTAGCTATTGTGAGTCAAAGTTATAGCGCCACCAACTGGCAGCAGGAAGTGTGTCACTTTCAACATGCTTTTGACAAAAGTGGGGGGGTTAGTTTTAACTACAGTAAAGAAAAAATAGTTTGTATATTGTTCTCATCAAGCCGGACAACTTTCTAATTTACATTCAATAGCTCTGGCCATCAGGAAGTCAGATATTTTGGTCTGAATGTGATTTTTTTTTGCCAAATCAGCCTCTGAATTTTTAGCCACCTTTATCTAAGTGGTTATTTTATTCCCACCAAACTTTTTCAACATGATAAAAATATATTAATGATGCTAAATTGTGAACGGATAATAAATATCTCAAACGGTCTTGCTATGGCGAGGGATTAAAGTAATGTCAAAAAAGGAACCACTAAAAGGCTCATATATTCTAAAAATGTAATTATACACCATTTATTACTATATAAAAGTATACAAATATCAGAACTTAACTCATTTTATTCTTTTTTTTTCAATTTAAGAATGAAGTTTAAGTTTAAAAACTGCCAGAATGGTTGTTTAGTCTAAACAATAAATAAATAAAGTCAAACATAGTGCTATACTGCCCTCTTGTGTTCAAAATCAGGTAGGCCTATTATATCTATATAAAAATATACTAGGTATGTGACGGTGAGAATATTTTACCACCGGTTAACTGACGTGTGACACTGCTGGGGGCTTTTTAATCGCTAACTTAAAAACGAAAGTAAAATATGTTCGTCCGCACGGACATTGATAATGGTGCGGAGCAGAGCGAGCGTTTTCAATAAATTCCTATGGAAGGAGGAATGACCTAAGAAACGTTGACTCTGTTCTGCTCGTTCCTCGCTGAGGACGCGCACCATTATGAATGCCTGTGCAGCCGTGAGCATTTTAGTTTCATTTTCGGGGCGGATTGCTTGAATGTATTTAAAAAAAGCACAATGTTGTGTTTTATTGCTACTGTACAAAAATATAAGTTAACACTTTGCAGTTTGAATGATGTTCTGAACAAAATGACAGAGTATGTTTTTATGTGTCCACTGCTCAATCGCGCCCTCGTTTTAGTGATTCCCAAGTTATTTTTTCATTTAAGTTTTTTTCATTGTTCTAATCAGGTCAGGCAAGTAAAATTATCTGTCTTATCCCTTACATTTTTATATAATTATATAAATATATAATACACTACTGTTCAAAAATTTGGCGTCAGTAAGATTTTTAAGCTAAGTTTCTTCTGCTCACCAAGGCTGCATTTGTTTGATTAAAAATACAAACAAAAACAGTAATATAGTAAAATATTATTCCAATTTAAAACAGCTGCTTTCTATTTTAATATATTTTAAACTGTTATTTATTCCTGTGATCAAAGCTGAGTTTTCAGCATCATTACTCCAGTCGTCACTGTCACATGATCCTTCAGAAATTATTCTAATAAGATGATTGATGCTCAAGAAACATTCATTATTATTTTAAATGTCGAAAACAGTTGTGTACAGTCTTTGATGAATAGAAAGTTCAAAAGAACAGCATTTATCTGAAATCTAAAGCTTTTGTAACATTAAACACTACCGCTCAAAAGATTGGGGTCAGTAATCATTTTAATTTTATTTTTGGGGGAAAGAAATCAAATAAATCAATACTTTTATTCATCGAGAATGAGTTAAACTGATCAAAAGTTACAGTACAGACATTTATAATGTTAAAAAAAATTATATTTGAAATAAATGCTGTTCTTTTGAACTTTACATTCATCAACGCATTTTGAAACAAAATCTTTACACAACTGTTTTCAACATTGAAAATAATAATTAATATTTATTGACCATCAATCATCATATTAGAATGATTTCTGAAGGATCATGTGACACTGAAGACGGGAGTAATGATGCTGAAAACTCAGCTTTGATCAGATAAATTAATTACAGTGTAAAATATTTTAAAATAGAAAACAGCTGTTTTAAATTGGAATAATATTTCACAATATTACTGTTTTTGTTTGTATTTTTAATCAAATAAATGCAGCCTTGGTGAGCAGAAGAGACTTCTCCTAAAAACATTAAAAATCTTCCTAACCCCAAACTTTTGAACGGTATATATATATATATATATATATATATATATATATATATATATATATATATATATATATGTGTGTATATATATATATATATATATATATATATATATATACACACACACATATATAAATACATATATATATATATATATATATGTTTGTATATATGAATGTATATATGAATGTATATATATATATATATATATATATATATATATATATATATATATATATATATATATATATATATATATATATATATATATAATATAGCTGCGAGCAGCGATGGAGGGCCAAAGCCGGGGTACCGCCACCCCGGTGCCTTTAGGTAACTAAAGGCACCGGGGTTGCGGTGCCACCGGCTTGGGCCCGTAATCGCTGCTCGCAGCTATATTTATTATTATTTTGTCAACCTTTCGGGCACTTTTGGGGTCCTTAACATGTTCGAAAACTCTTGAAATTTTGCACACACATCAGAACCCGCGGCCATCAGGGCCGGACTGAAGCTGGTACCCGGGCGTGGCAGGGGGGCTCGACAGCGCCCCCTGGAATGGTGTCCGAAAACTTGGTCCATAAATCAAACACACTTGCATATAATAATATGAAACTCAGTACACATATAGATCTCATCGGGCCGAACAACTTTCATGCTCTAAGTTTTACACCAGCCCAACAGGAAGTCGGTTATTATACGTTATTTGGAAAACGCATACAATGGAATGTGAAATACTCCTCCTAGGGAATTCATCCGATCGCCACCAAACTCGGTGTGAATGAAGTCAAGACATTGAGGATGCTAAATTGCGAACGGATTTTTGATATCTCAAACGGTTTGGCCGTGGCGAGGAAACAAATTTATGGCGAATAATGGGACACAGGAAGTGTGTTATAACTTCTGCATACATTAACTGATCTTGATTAAACTTCAGAAGTGTGTTCGTTGTAAGAGGCCGATCACATTGATGTGACTATTGTGAGTCAAAGTTATAGCGCCACCAACTGGCAGCAGGAAGTTTGTCATTTTCAAAATGCTTTGAAATCACCCTCTTATTTTTACCCGATTTGCTTCAAACTTTGTGTGTATAATGTAAATACATGGCAGATGTAGACCTGTGAAAGGATTATTGATATCTTAGATACTGTTGCCGCGGCAACGCATCAAACTATAATATTATTTTCGGATGCTTTTGAGACTCTTTGCATGCTTGAAATTGGATGAAACTCGACAGACACATAACACTTATTAGCCAGTAGACATGTGAAAAGTTTCAGAAATGGGCGTGGCAGGTGGGCTCAACAGCGCCACCTTGAACAGGGTCTGAAAACTTGGTCCATATATCAAACACGCTTGCATGAATTAATATGAAACTCGGTACACATATAGATCTCATCAGGCCGAACAACTTTCCCTCTGTCAAGTTTCACGCCAGCCCAACAGGAAGTCGGCTATTATGGGTTGTTTGGAAAACGCTTGCTGTGGAATGCGAAGTACTCCCCCTAAAGAATTCATCCGATCGCCACCAAACTCGGTGTGTATGAAGTCAAGACATTGAGGATGCTAAATTGCGGACGGATTTTTGATATTTCGAACTGTTAGGCCGTGCCGAGGAAACGAATTTATGGCGAATAATGGGACACAGGAAGTGTGTTATAACTTCTGCATACATTAACTGATCTTGATTAAACTTCCGCAGTGTGTTCGTTGTAAGAGGCCGATCACATTGATGTGACTATTGTGAGTCAAAGTTATAGCGCCACCAACTGGCAGCAGGAAGTGTGTCACTTTCAAAATGCTTTGAAGTCACCGTCTTATTTTTACCAGATTTGCTTCAAACTTTATATGTATAATGTAAACACACGGCAGATGTGCACCTGTGAAAGGTTTATTGATATCTTAAATACTGTTGCCGTGGCAACGCATC